>NC_091821.1:108969975-109269975 GCF_038994185.2 Dermacentor albipictus
TTGGCTCTTTAGACTTTGTGGCGATTGACAGTGACTCCACAAAACCCGTTAGAAAGTCGGGAGACCGAAACCGATATGTTTTGTTCTAAATTACCAAAAAACATGAAACGAGAATGGATGAATTGAAAAATCAATCAAGTTAATTGTTAGTAAATTGTTGTACAAGTACAGAATGATGCACAAGTAGTAGACTCTTCTTGCTCGTCGAACAGTACGGGAACGCATCGCTCGCGTAGTCCAGCTTTCGCAAAATAAATTACAAGTGCTGAACTTTTCAATGTTTCAGCGTCTGAGTGCTTTTGTTTTTCTGTGCACGTATCGATTCTTGCCCAGACAGATGTATTTCGCGAAGGACATGTTTTATACACTGACACATGAAACTAGTAGGCTTAAGCCACTAAATGATTTCAAGAGAAGTAATGCTTCATCAGGCTTACATGCGGAAGTTATTATTTATGTGTCATAGAGCCCCCCAAATAGATTACTAGCATGTCCAATGTCAGAGATTTCGGGAGCACTCTCACAACGCCAAATATTGCGGTATTTTATACTAAAGGCGATATCTGAAAGTGCCCTTCATTTTGCTTATAAAGGTGGCTGATTTAGTTGATGATTAGGCTAAGTGAAGTGCTAATTGATGAGGGCCTGAAGTAATTTCTTCATGCATGATGAAATCCGAGAACTCGCACCCTACTTTTGCCTTAAGAATTATGTTACGTTATTAGAACTTCAAACCTGATTGATCGATATCGCGTTGCAGGAACGCTCGGCGCAAGCAGGACATATCGCAACTTTAAACAAAGGGACACAGAAAAGACAGAAACTCCTCTTAGCGATGTACAAAAATAAAACTAAAGCAGAAATACGAGGCGACAAACATATACAAAAATGTTCCGGTAGAAAGCATAAGCAAAATGCAGGCACGGGGCTGTGTTTTGACATAACAAACGCTGCTAAACGTGACGTAACTAATATACTGCGTTGTTACCGCCTCTTTTGGTGTGTGTAATAGAGGAATGCTATCCCCACTGGGGCACTTGAGTCAATGAAATCGCATGCATAGTTAGCGTGATTGCGACTAACACTACTTGTACTAGATGCGTCTAAAGGTAACACGAACACTTTCAGGAAAGCTTAACATAGTGCTTTTTTTTCGGCCGCAGAATAAATTAATAATGAGGAGGCGGACATCTAGTGCACGTGTCTGTTGTTTAAGTACTAACAAATTTATGTTCTGTGGTTTTACGGGCCAAAACCAAGATTGGATTATGAGGCACGCCGTATTGGGGGACTCCGCATTAATTTTGACCCCCGAAATTAATGTTGACCGCCATCGAAATGCAGCCGTCACGGTCGGAAAAGAACCCGTGACATCAAGCCTGGTAACTCATGCGCCATAAGCACTGCGCTCCAGCGCGGGTTCCTTCTTTTCTTTAATTATGTATGCGCGACTTGCGTAGAGCCTCCGTAGTATGCAAACACGCCGCTCGTTAAGCATTCGACCTCTACGTGACGCAAAATGGGACTAAGGGTGCTATTCTGGACATTGCAAATAAAACTCCAACATATTGTAGAATTATCCATCTTGTCCGCTCGATTGGTTCAGAGGATTGCCATGGCCTTCCTCATCGGCTCCAAATATCGCCATTTCAGAATTCGACAATATGGCGGAACTTGACATTCCTTTCAGTCTACAGAATTGTACCCGAAGAGCAAGTATTCTCTCCTTCGAGTTACCCTTGGCGCGCGCGCTTCATCTGGTACACGCGTCGGGCACACGCTGAAATTGGTTTCCCCGAAAACGCTTCACCGAGAATATGACGCTTGTGACGGTGACATTATTGACAAGATCAGTTCGCGCTTTTCATTTTCAGCGTATAAAGTGTGTTTATACTAAAATGCCTCGATAATTCAAAGCTGCCATTGGCAATTCTTGAGGTCTTTTGAACTTTGCGAGTGCAAACACAAACCTCTTCTAGAGCTTATGCTGTGGTCTCACACGCACCAAATCGTACCAAAAATGTAAAAACGTGGAGCCGTCTGAAGACAACGAGAGTTTAACTGTCGATAGAAGAGGCTTCAAACCCATGGAGTCCACAGAAGGCTCCACTGTCGACAAAGAATGTCTTTAGCCCGCCTTTCTTTCGCTTTATGGCGTTTGTATATGTTTACAGGATCAATAAGAAAACGCGTTCCGCACTTACCGTCGTCTTGGCGCCTTCCGTCATTTGACCTTCGTGTGTACGGCGAGTTGCTAAGTGCCGACTTCTGAGTCACCTTGGGCTTAACGTTACGTCAAGCAACATGACGCTTGCCTTGTCACTTGCCAGTTTAAACTGAGAAGGGCCATTTCTGCCGAGACGTGATAATCGTTGATTACCGAGACGAGGGATACAGAAAAAAGAGTGCAAAGCGTAGGGCTATGTGACCGAATCAAATCAATGCTATTCGCATTCTGAATCGATCATAATGGCTACAAAGGTGTGGTTCTGCGTCTAAGGGCCGATTTACGCTCGAGCCGCACGCCGCACCACCCGCCTGCCGCACGCGTGCGGTCGTGCGAAAAATTGCCCATGTCGAACATTGGGGCAGAAATTTAGGTTTGCATTGGATCCGCATGTGCAGTGGAAATCGAAATTTGTGCACCATGCAGTGTGAGACATGTGCTGTCTTTCGCGTGACCGCACGCGTGCGGCAGACGGGCCGTCCGGCTCGAGCCTAAGTCGGCCCTTACAGAAACACCATATACTATGGGTCGTCGTGGTGGTTTCCGTCTGGGACAGGATACAGCGTACCTTCATCGAAAATCTGCTATTGTACCTCTATGTAATCAGGTTTTTTCAGGTAGAAATTAAAGTAGGCATAGACAATATTTTCTCGCATGTTAGTTTTTTACGACACTATTTGTTTAAGCATCTTAATTTCCTTATATTTGTTTATTTTTACTAAAACTGCATTGTTTGTGGATTGGCTTTTTATATCACATGTTTGCTTGCTTTGAAAGTGTTGATTTGTACCATGTACGCTCTCCTGCGACAGCCTTGCTAAAGGGCCACAGCATGTAAATATGAATGAATTAATAAAATTTATTCAAAATCGGATGGCTCTGTGACCCTATTAGGGTGCCAGAATATGAGTACGGTAGAAAAAAGAGGAGTGGGGGCGAACCGCACCGCCACCTTAAGTAGATGCTTCTAAGAACGTCAACGCCCCCGGCGTAGGTCCCACCCCGGCCCTCAAAATTAAGACCTAGAGCCGGCATGCCACGTCAGTCTCCAGGGCGAAGTCCCACGGAGTCTGTAAGCTAGCCTCGGCCAGCACTACGGGCGGAAAAATCCGCTCCTCCAGGGTTACTGCACTGCAACGATGGCGGTCATGGACGCCTCGGAGTCCTGGGCGATCCCAGAGCATGTGGCGTATAGTGGTGGGGGTCCGTCTTTGCATGTCGAGCCCTTTACCCTGGGTGGTTAAGATTTTGTTACGTCATTTTGTGTCTCAAGTGATCCGCGTTTCGCCGCAAGCACGCTAGCACGCCACTTCTCGAGCACGTCTTCAGTGAGCGCAAAGCCGCTGCGGGATTGTGAGTGAGCACTTGTGCTCCTCTCGGGGGGCCTTTCGGTAACAGGTGTTCGTCAGGTGGGATGGTCTCCCGTAGCCTCTTGTGCCGGGCGACAGACGCTTCAGACCGCTCAAGGTCCGAGTCTCTCGACAAAGGAGGCGTCTTCTCGCACATAGGTGACATGCCCGTCGACAGGAGGTAGTCGGCAATCGCGTCCATGGCTTCCTTCATCACCTCGATAACCTTCTCAGTGCTTAGATTGCTAGGATAATCTTGCGGTTCTGTTCACGTGGTTATATCGTCAGCGTATATCGTCTCTCCAACACCAGGTGCTGTCTGTATACGCACTTCACGCCCTCGCATCACTACATTGAAAAGTGTCGGTGATATAGTATGGCTCCCTCAGGCACTACGCTGGCATTATCAAAGATGCGTGGGTTTTCCTAGCCTCTTCGGTCTTATACGCTCGACCGTAGAGCATCAGTTTGACGGAGTTTATGATGCAGATGCCGGCCTCGCATTCCTCCAGCATCTCGATGACCACTGCATGTTCGACTGGGTCAGATGCCTTCTTGAGGTCTGCTGGTACAAGGATTCCCGGGCGCTTTGTGTTGCCGGGACGAGTGTTGGCCATTCGTCTCAGGAGGTGTAGACTGTCTTCATAGTGCACGGAGATACCAAGTGGCTATTCGACATAACTATATTGATGGAAAACCAGCAGAAGGGTACTTTCGTGAGCCTTTAGTCTTGTTTCTGGAAGTGCATTAAACACATATATGTATTCCGGAATCTGTATTTCTCGTGTACATGCACTCCAGAAAAAGAAAAAGAAATGTTAACAATGTTGCCTCAAATTTGGCTTGTCTCTTAAATAGATGTACCAGTCCCTCTGGTGCTTGAGTTCCCTTGTGCGTGTTAAAATGTTACTTTTTTGGCAATAAAAAAGATTTGTGTGCTCCTGTATTTATTTAAACCCACTGCTAGATATATTCTTTTTTTTTCGTTATGTGTGCATATATCTTACGGCGAATACGCTTCTGCGTTTGGTCTCTATCGGAAATCTGCGAATGGAGGAAATCGTATACCTGCAAAGACGCCGCTATGAATTTTTATTCTTTTTTTTAAAGGTAATCCGTTCAGATTTCCGCACAGCGACCCTCAACACCAGGTCTGCTAACGAAATCAAGAAGTCTCGATAGTTCGGCGAGTGGCTTTCACAGATTGACTGTGGATCCATTTTTATTGTTATTGTCATAGGGAACCATAATGTGGTGCTTTCGAAGAAAGGAGTATGCTTCAGCGATTGTCTGAGATTGCAAATGCGATTCGGTGGCCTTGGTGGTGGGAGGGATGGTGTTGGGTGGGGGGGGGGGGGATGCTGCTGCTCCTGTTGCAACAGGCGGTGTTAGCCTGGCACGTTGGCGGGCAATTGTTCCACCTAAGTATTTCTTAAGTTGTAACCATGGGTTTATCACTAAGATTGATCAGCTCGCCATTTTGGAGGAAGGCTACCGATAGCAGCGGAGCTACTTTCTCGATTACGCAGGAATCTTGAGAGAACACTATGTTTAGGAAGATCTCGTGGAGAAGACCCTTCCTCGGTAGCCTGTGCAGCAGCGTCTTCCTTTCCATAATGAATTAAGGAACATCCAGGTTAAATGTTCCATGTCACCTATATACGACCACATAGCAGGGAGGGAGATCGTCCCGCCATAAATAAGTATAAGCCTGGTTATAGGTGGATCCGCTTTGGATGCGAAACAGGAAGATAGCCTCTCACGAGTAGGTTCTTTGACCACAGGAAGTTGATGTGGATGTCTTTAAAACATTCTAAAATGGTTGTGAACTGCATCCTTGTGTGCTATAGGCTCTTCGGACTCTCGCTTTCCCGGCACAGGACAGCATTTGGCACACAAGAACGTCAGGTTTCTCATTCCCTTCAATTCCAACATGTGACGGAACGCACGGTAATTTTAATGTTAAACATCTTATTCCGAGATCTTTAATCAATGACAGAGATTGCTTAGAAAGCTTTTCACGGGGTAGGCAATGATGCAGTTGTTGTAGTGCTTGCTGACTTTCAGCCGGTGGGCACCACGACATGTTGTCAACAAGTTGTCCTCAGGGTTCGTGGTTTCGTACAGTGGCGCCGATTGGAGCACTTTCCATAGCCCGCATAGTTAGATTTGGGGGCCCGTTAAAGGACTGCAGATGGTAAAATTTAATCGGGAACGCTCTGCTACGGCGTCTCTCATAGCCTTAGCTTTACTTTCGGACATATCGGATGGACCAATCAATTCACTTGCGTATGTCTGAGAACTACAGAGTAGAAAGTACGGGCCATGTTGACATAACACGGTGCGGGTAAATAAATAGAGCAGGTTTGAGGATAATCTTGGTTGAGGTGCTGTTTCAAGAATATTTGGAAGACGAACTCTATGAGTGGACGGGACAACGAATCCATGAACTGGTTCAGGGCAAAAAGGCAACGATTACGACGATGATGACTAAACTGGTTGGGTGAATGAATTACCCGCTGAGTAAGTAATTTTGGCACTCAGAACTGTCTTGTAGTCTGGGATTAGAGTGTTCACGTTTGTGTGTCTTAACATTTCGTTCTTAGATTTACTCACGGTGTCGAGAGGCAGAGATATACATATATTTAGGATGTCGCGTTACATATTTACAAGCAATCGACTTTGTCATCTCACTTCTCATCACCTGCGCCAGGTGTCTGGCATGTGCTATGCTCCATACCTGCACGACCAGCGTATTCGAGCACCTGCTCACAATGTAGGCACTGCGTAGGCTAAATTACCGCTGACGTTTGTGACAACCGGCGTGGCACGGTTGTCACAAACGTGATGCCAAATGTACAAGGAGCTTGATAACGCACAACAAACATTGCCTGTTTCCAAAGTGCTCTCAGTAGGCATGCGGCGAGCCCTGTGGCAGCGTGCCCACGGAGAGCAGCAGCATTCACTTGTCAACAAAGTGCTTGGCGCATTTATAAATGGACGGCAGTTCAATAAGCCTATTCAGTATCTTATGCCCATCGGAATGCGGACGTAGGTTACTGTGTCATTCGCCGGCTTTGTGCTATCGAGAATAATCAGATCGAACGGAATAACAGGTATTACGTTCTTGAAGGCTAGTGAGTTCGTACTTGAAGGAAGGCTAAAGCTGCGCGAAAAAAAGAACAAGGACAACCGAAAGGAACACACAACACACCACGAGCGCAGGTGCGCTCGTGCTGTGCGCTTGTGGTGTGTTCCTTTCGGTTGTTTTTGTTTTTTACGCACAGTTTTAACCTTGCTTCAAGTATTAGACAGCTCCATGCTCATGCACTGAATATTGAATACTTTACAGACTACTTTAGAAAAACGCTTAAAAGCAGCTTTTTAACACCATTGATCTTGATAAATGAAAACTGATAAATATCGACGTTGAAATAAGTATTTTTACACGTGAGTAGCCCACACCTTGTCAGGTGCCACACCCAGCGAGACGACATTGATCAAGCGTGCTTCCTAATAATTTCTGGTATTTTGAGTACTAAAGCAACTGTTTGGCCATGACAGGACGCGATAGTATACATAAAGCTCCAGATTTCTTCTGGCTTTATAGAATAATTTAATGTGCCCCTAAATCTCACAACACAGGCGCTTGCCATTCCGCCCTTACCAAAACGCAGCCACCGCGACTCAGAACTGAACGCTAGCTTCTGCTCAGAAGACAGCGCCGTGTCCTCTGAGCCGCCGCGAAGTAGCTTAAGACACGTGCAGGATCCAATACAGGTCCGTGGACCCTTCGCATCACCTCCGAGAGTTTACGGCATTTCCGAAGGCTCGTCTGGTCGGTCTCCTTGAGCCATCGCATATCCAACGCTTGTCGTTTTCTCACGCTCCTCAGTCCATCGAACTCTGCGCCCAGACGGCTGCGCTGTAGACGTCGATGGGCACCCGGTTTAAAAGACGAGTTTCGTTGTGTCCCGAAGTTTCGTGGCTGTTTTGCACCCGGACTCGTCTTTGGGAGGCGGCCGTCATCGTCCTTGAGAGACCAGACGCGTCGGAGGCTCTGCTGCCAACGGCGGGCCGCTTGCTCGCAGGAGCCCGGTGTTGGCCGGCCGTGGATTGTAGCTGTTATTAATCGCACCGGGGGCGCACCCCGCCGGCCCAAACTTGCCCCGTGGGGCCGCCGGTGGGCACGCGTGGCAGCTCAGCGGGCGTCCAGCTAAGCCCGTGCGCTTGTCTCCACATTATAGCAGCTCGTTGCGGCACAAGCTAGCAGTTGGTGCGGCTACGAGTCCTTGACCGTTCGACGTGCAGCACCTATTTTTCTCTGCGCGACACATCGGCCAAACACGCGACACACGAGCAGCAGAATGGGGAGATGCGCAAGAAAAAAAGGAAAATGAAAAGGCGAGGCGGGCGACACACAACGCGTGCAAGGTTAAACCACGACTGTGTTGCCTTCGACGAAGTGCAATCTTTGTGTCCATTTCGCAACGTGGGCTTCTTCTTTCCTGGAATCATTTGCGAGCGCGTCGCCGACGTACGGTGCATGCGAGAGGAGATGGTGTCAGAGCGAAGGTGGAAGAAAGTGCCTTCTTGAACCGCCGCTCCTGCTGTTTTTCTCTCTTAGCTGCATTAACATAAGCGGAGACGAAAGAGGAGACGACCACATTCGCGCACCTCGTCGAGGGGAAAGGTTCCTTGCGAGAGCGTAAATTCCCCCTCTGGCAGAAATTAAGAAACACTCAGCGCGCAGACGGAGCCTTTCCTTGGCTCCGGCGGGCGCCTCGTCGACTGGGCGCTGACGGGAGTGAAACTCGTTGGGAGCTTCTCTTTTTCTCCTGGTTTCAATAGCGGCTCTCCACCTCTACGATCAGCCGGTTGCACTGAGTGACCGGCTCAGTCGTCCGCCTGACTCCGTCGGCGGCAACTCCGAAACTCTCCTCGCCTTCGAGTCTACACGCACACACAGGTAAGCAGAACCCGCGTGACTGGGCCATCCTGATGAACTATCTGATCCGAGGAGGCCATGTGTCGATAATGGGCCAGGAGCAGGGCCGACGAGAAAGTCCAGGTTTGATGCAAAAGCTCTCTTCCTGTGGCAGGATGGGTATCCGATAGATAGTGTTGTCTCCAAATCAAAAAGAGATCAGGGCTATTTTTTTTTTCAAATTTCCATTTGCGGAAGCAGTTTCGCCCTAGAACATATTGGACACCGGCCAGTCAAGGCTTTACTGTGACGTACCAACGCGAATGAGCGCCGAGAGGCAAATACATAACAAGAACGTAAAGGATCGCTTTTAAACGGCAGACCAGTAATTTGCTAGAATAACAGCTTGGGCTTGTTGGTTTTCCATCCAGGTGTTGTTGAAAGTCAACGCTTTTGGTGTCGTCTTCTCGTCTCGTGTCCCGCCTACGTTTTGCGCGTTAACACCAAGATCAGTAATTGAAGTCTGACTCACTACAATATATCATTTTTCAATGTGTTGTGATGGAAGAGTGAATGGTATTATAGTAGAAGAATAGGTTCTATAAGACAAGCCTCATGAACTCATCACGCAATGCGGAGATGTTATAAGAAATAATTACAGGCCATCCGTAATTTCGCACGTTTCTGCCTCATAGTGAAAGACGTTTAACATTTTGGGGTACAAATTCAGTTCTTTAAACTTATCTTACACTCAGGAGATGCAAAAAATTTTTTATGAAACCCGATGCCGGTGTATCAGTAAGTGTTTGACTGTCATCCTTCTTGTCTTTTGTAAGTTATTTATGTTCGCTACATTTTAAAATCGAAGTCTCTTGTGTTTTCAGAGAGAGCAGTGACACTGCTTGGTTTTACCATGTAGCAGGAAGTTAAAGTAGTATATTATTTTATTATTTTTAAGATTTCCGTAATGTTTAAAAATCGCCTGTGGCAGATAGCATTATTCTTGTCCTTGAGCTGCAGTATGCAGAGAGGCGAACAATACGAGCACGAGAAATTGACACAAAAATTCAAATAATGAACAAGAATTTCACAATTACCTTCTTAGTTTCTTTACGGTACATATTTCAATTTACAAATTGTAGCCGGTGAGCTTTCAAGACGTAGCTACTTGAAACGAATTTCCAGGGTTGCACCAGTTTCGAGATATTATTTCCCAAAGTGTAGGACGAAATACATGGGCGTTCAAGTTTATTTTTTGTGTGTGCTTCTGTTCATTAAAGAGCATTTTGTTAAAAAAATAAGTGGAACAATAGTGCTTTCTTACGGCGAGTTTGATGGCACATATCTCCAAACTTGTGTCATTCTAGAAATTCATTCCAAGTGGATATGCCTTGCCAACTCACCGGCTACAATTCGTAAATTGCAATATGTGCCGTAAAGTAATTAACTGAGAAGTTGTTTAGTGAATTTTTAAATTAGTTGAATATGGGTTTCGATTTGTCGTGGAAGTAATATCCGCCTTTCTGAATAATCCAGCTCAAGGACCAGAATCATGTTATCTTCAACAGGCGAGATCTAAAAATTCTGGAAAACTGAGAAATTATCACCTCGCAGTGCGCATGCGCCATATGCTGTATCGAAGTATATCGCACCCAAATCCGGAAGTTACTAAAGTTTCTTCACAGTGCGCTGGCGCCATTACGTGCGTGCCTTGTGGATTGCACGCAGGTCTCATTTTGTTGTACATCCAGTCAGTTTAACTGTGAAGGTTTTGTCCGGCAACGCTAGAAGCATAATAAGACGCTATGTATAATAATGGAGACAATTAATGGAATGAACTTTAATTTTAAGCTAAATGCCTAACTTTGCACAGAATCGTTGCTTATAGCAGGAAAAAAGTCATGGGCTTTCGTGGCACACGCAGCACAGTCGCAGCGTAAGCTGGAGGAGCGGCTCCACAGGAGCTCCATTTTCGGCAGCACGGACTACAGGGTCTCTGCGGCGAAGTCTATTCGCGTCGATTTCACAAGAACGATCTTAACTGTCGGCCCTGCGTCGACGCCGAGCTGTGGCTTGTGCTGCTCTCTGCACAGCGATCTGCTGAGCCCGAGGCTGCCTGATTGCAGACTCACGAGTAGCTCTACGATACGCTGCTTTATCAGCGGTTCGTGCCTTGAGGCGCCATAACGTGTACCGAAAGTAAACACAGGTATTCAGACTACATGGCGCACATGTCACATTCCTTGACCCGTAGCACGGTACGCTGCTGTTCATGATCATAATGATAAGGATGGTTTGTTGGCATCTCCTTCAAAACGGGGTGATGACAAATAGTCACCTGGCCTGTTTGAGTTAACCAGGTCCCGCTACATACAGCACGCAACTGATATATGCAAGAGCTACATGTCGGGACAGCTGGTTGAATATAATGAACCTTCAATGCGAAGCTTGTTCGTATCGACGCCACGCGGCGCCCACGTCACGTCGCGTGTCAACTGGCACGATACGATGCTAATGATGATGACGATTTAATGGCATTCCTTTTGAAACGGGATGGTGACAGTCACCTAGCCTGCTTGAAATAATCAAGTATGCCATACATGTTTTTCATTAGGTCGATGTTTATAAATCTCCATAATCTTTATTTTTTTCCTCAAGACTTCTCGTCTACCTTGTACCGCTACCTGTGCAATTGCTACATGACGTGTAACCTGGTGTAATAATGTGCAACTGCAATGCAAAATATGCACGTATCGAGGCTACGTGACGCACATGTCACATCGCACGTCTCCTCGCGCGTTAAGCGTGTTTATAGGGCACTTTTTTCGCTGCATGCTAGCAAGCACTGGCGTGGCTTACTGATAGAGTAGCTGACTTCCACCCAGCAGGCCCGGGTGGGATCCCGTCGGGAACAGGGTATTTTTTCTCATTCCTGGCGATAGCTGCTACGGACACTGAACACCGGCGGCGGAGGCGGACACTATCGCCAACCGAAACGGTTCTTGGAGTGAACCCATAACAGATTACGCTGTAGAATAAATACATATGATTGCGAATGATTAGCATAACATTTTCACAAGCTTTATTGCAGCACACAGCGAGAAATTCTGTGCCTCAATTTATACTAGAGAAATAGCGAGAGACAGAGAAAATAAAAGATGAAGGGTAGAGAGGTCACTAGAAAGATAGCCTTTGCATAGAAGCAGATGAGCTCAATGTAGGGATTACTGACCGAAGGTCTCAGGCTGCTCATTTGAGCAGAACCAAGTGTCACACATTCCTGAACATTCAGCAAGCCCCACGCCAAAGGAGTACCAAGACCAGTAATAAACGTGATATTTTCAGCCAGGCCTCGCAACGATGTGTATTTGCTCATTGATTTTCACTTTCCAGGGTCACAATATATTTTGTAATTTTGGAAACAAAACCGATCTGTTTAGGACCTCTCCTAAAGCACAACTGCGGTTCCGCTACGCATTAGAAGTAACACCTTTTCCGCAGTATGTAACTTCTGATAACTTTGGCAGTGTTTCGACGTATAAGCTCGAAGAAATTAGGACCATTCATTGTCAAATTGCTTGCGCGATTTGTCACTGAGCGCGTCGTCAACTTTTTGCAAACGTTGCCTATCCAATATGAACAGATCAGTGATGTTTTCTTCTCCATTCTGCTAGAGAAGCTTGTGCAAGCACCTCATGAATAACAAAAATGGGGTGCGTACGAAAGAGAAAGAAACCATCCGACAAAAAAAATGGTCACCAATCCACGCTGTGAAGGTGGTTGGACAGCGAAGCTGTACACAACCACGAGAACGATTACCCATTGTGACGTAGGTTGAAATTAATCACGCGGCGAAATTATCACGCACTTTACCAAATTATCAGCCTAAGCCGTTTCGACGGCCTGCGACTTGGCTTGCGCCGCTACTTCGTGCACCTATAAAGAGTGGACAAGAGAGAAGAGAAATTCGCCGCGCCTCGTATGCACGCTGCTCTTCAGGAGTCCTCACTATACGTGGCCTTCCGATAGCTCTGCCACAACACAAATCAGCTGCTAGGCGGGTTCTTCTTTTACGTACGAAAGTGTAGTTACGTCACTCCCTGCTTCTTATGCTACAGTCAAGCGGCCTTCACCGCGGAAGCTTGCGCAACAGTAATCTTTACCGGCAAACGCCTGCGGGGAGCGCTACGTGCTTCGCATTGCATTTGGTTGCAGGAGCGCTTTATCATCAATTATGTGGTTAGGATGCTTGTTTTTAGCTTGTCCTTTATTGAAACGTATGCTGCTCTGTTTATTCTATGCGTGATTCCAAGGAATGTATAGACTGTTTGCTTCACTTTGCTGAGTGCTTGTAGTCTCTGTCTTACGGGGGTATGAGACATTGCATTTGGGGGTACCAGCCAGAGTTGATGATAGTTTCCTGTCGACGTTACTCCACGAAGAAATCCTGGGATCCTAGCCATAGTTAGCTTCGCTGTAAGAATACTCGCACATGTAATCCGATACAGATGATAGTAGACTAGGCCGTTAAGATAGGCACCCAATGGTGAGCATTTTACACAGCCACGCCCTGAGGCCCGCAACAACACGGTGGATGGAAGTCAACAGTCGTCCCATAATCTCCGTGGGACAGTTCCATATGTTAAGAAGAGTCCCCAAAGTTTGCGAACTGCGGACAACCGTAATCAAGGGACCCACAAGAATTGCAACAAAAGTTTTTGTAATGGTAGTTTAATGCGACGATTATCAAGTGCAACCAAACTGAATAATTCAGAGTGCCTAGTCAATGAATTGATATTTCACGAGTATTACGCGTGTTCGTATTAACGCTTGACTTAGCGGAGGTCGATAATTGAGTGAACCATCCCCCTATCCCCCGTTTCTCTGCAACTACAAGCTTCTGCCTATTTTCTATAGGATCTCTGTTATTATTATCCCTGATGTTATTTGCCTCAGTCAACAATTCGCTGATCTGGCCAGCATACCACGTCGTATTTTAGAGCACACTCGGTGAAACTAGAGACATGGATAAGAGACGAAGACTGTGTTAAAAAATACAAAACCCGAAGCAGACCTTCATGCTTTTAACCCTACCGGTTCACAGGCAGAAAGAAAAAAATACGGAGACACGTAGCCGGCCGGTATTTTGCGGCATTCTGGGGATTTTCCAGAACACAATATGTTGGACACGTCCCACGGCCTGCTCGCTTCTATTACGTGTTCTATACGAGGCGGACACAGAGAGAAGTATGGGCATAATAGGCTCCATCACGGCGGTTCCGTTTAAGGGGGCGACGCTACCAGAGGAAACGATCGCGTGGCAGGAATTATGCCACCGAAAGAACCGCGATACTAGTTTCCACTGCCAGTTGTAAACAAGATCCGGAGAACGGCGCGAAAAATGGAAGAATGAGGACTCTGGAGCAGCACTTGGCGTCTCACAAACTTTGTCGATCACCACGAATACCAAAGTACTAGACTGCACCGATCATATCTAGATATTTGTGCACGAATGAGGACATACTCTGCATTATCGAAGTTTTTACGTTTTTCTTTAGGACGAGTATCCGCACGTGCGGATATATGCATGGTATAGCTGAACTCGACTATCATGCTTGTTCAACAAAGCATTCGATGCAGTTGGTTTCCTGCAGCAGCACCAACACACGTTGTGGTAACTCTGATGTAGCAAAATTTCTCGTAGATGAAGTCCCCCTGCAAATCTCGTGACTTTCATCCACCTCCTACCGAGGTGCATAGAAATCACTGCAAATTATTTGTGTTTGGTGCAGTTCGTGTGAAAGGAAAAAATCGTTCATGATGAAGACTTGTTCAGAATAATAAAAAAAAACATGTTGCTTTACTCACAACCAGAAAATCCCGCAATGTTGTGGAAATTCGAAATGGTGTCATCTAATCAGCGGCCGGTTATTGATTAGGCTGGATATTAAGCTGCCCGTTATAACGAACAAGCAGTTTTTTGTATTTCACGCGATTAGGAGTAGCCATTCCTATAGAATCACCGCGATTTCCAAAAACTGCAAAATGATTCACGTATTTAATATTAGGTGAACAGCGCACAATAGAAGAACGCCGACAAATAAAGCTTTCCCAACTATACGTATGTCGGTGAGCAGATCCAGGGAAGAAAGATGTTCCGTTCCGTCTGTGGTCGCTTGGTATCAGCCGTTAGCACCGTTGAGCAAGATGGAAGACAAACGAGGAGAAGGCAAGACAAGGAGAGAAAGTTTCGAGGCAACTTTGGCTCCGCGTGTTGGTGCGATAAGACCTTGAGGGAGCTCCCCACGACCGAGCGGTTCGCTTATATCCGTGTCGCTTTCCTGTAAAAGGCATCCGCGTCAACGGCTGGCCTCCGCCGCCATGCACGTGTCTCGCGCGGCGTTACGCTGTTGACCCTGAAGCTGTGCTGCATTGCGGAAGATCGGCGCTGGTATCAGCGCCGGTGGAGCGTGCCGCGCCCGCTGTGCCGCGCGGAAGACGTGCGTGCTGCATGCTTATCGGGTGAAACCCGAGGATTCCGCCTACTTCCATCGGAAGGGTACGGCATCTCTTGCCGGCGCTGCTGGCTGGCAAAGCTACCGGTGCAATGTCGGTGGGGCGTCTGAGCGCTCCTGCTGTCCCGTTTTCTGCAGGCACCAAGATGCGGACTCTTCTCTTGACCGGCGTCCTGGCCCTGCTTATCCTGGCTGACCCGAGCTGGGCGCAACGGAGGAGAGGTATGCTCATCTCGGTGTACCATCATGTCTTCAGGCATCGCCGCGGACCAAATGGCCACGAGCTATTGTAGACTGTAGCTTTTATCTGCCTCCTCGAATAAACATGGGGAGCAAAATAAGCAGATATGTTTTATGAGACAATGAAGATAGTCGTGGAGAACAAGCTCGAGTTGTGTTCACCAAGTCAGGACCCTGAACCAGAGTCCTGGCTCGGTATGCACAGAACATAGTACGTTGCCCAAACTATTCTAACTAGTGCTTTCTCGGTTGCTTGCTTCGAAAAATTCTGGCCACGCTCCAAGCCTCTCGCAGGCATTATAGCTCCTCCCTTATTTATGGCTTACTTTGAAGGAAGCTAGGTCCGTGGCCACTTTCTAAAAAAGTGCATAGTCCCTCTCGTGGTTAAAAAAATTATGAGGTTTTACGTGCCAAAACCACTTTCTCCCTCTCGTGGTTTAGCTGCCTTCTCTCCCCTCTTCTTTTTTTTTTTCGCCCGCTGTCTTGTTCTCGTTCTCTAGAGCCCGGTGAATACCGATAAGTGCAAAGCCTTTCGCGCACCGAACGTGGCACTGTCGTGCTTGATGGAATGCAGGACAAGGCGGCAGCCGCGGTCAGCCCCGCAACCAGTCCCGCCCCCAAAGCCAGCAGAGCCAGAGACAGACAGCCGCGGCCGTGCGCCCCAGCTCAGACTGCCGGACGGCGTCTGGTCAGCCGGGCGTCTGCCAAGCCCTGAGCCACTGCGTGTTCCAGTTCAACGTGATTGAGGACATCGCAAGCTCTAGTTGCGGCGAGGGCATCCATGTCTGCTGTCCTCTCGACACGCCAGCGGCATCGGGACAGAGTGAGTGAGACAAATGAACAAATTACGTAGTTTTTTGGCCAATCTGCCTTTCGCGCGGGTTATCACGTTCCTCCTATTGCAAATGACATGTACACTCTATATTTAGGCAAGTTTGTAGCCTACTGTGCAAGTGACCAGAATTGACTGTGAACCATGAAACTGGGCACACGTCGCGTCCCCAGAACTCTAAATCTGCTTATCGCTTTCAATTTCGACTGTTTGGGAGCGCCAGAATGTCCACTTAGGCCTGACCACACGGTGCAGAAGCAGCTCTATAGTCATACGCTAGGTAAGCTGTGAACAATTGAAAATGATGACACATCTGATACACTAAAACTCAGCGTATAACAGCCTCAAAAAATTAAATTATGGGGTTTTACGTGTCCTAACCACGATCTGATTATTAGCCACGCCGTAGTGGGGGACTCGGGAAATTTTGGCAACCTGGGGTTCTTTAACGTGCACCTAAATCTATGTACACGGGTGTTTTCGTATTCCGCCCCCATCGAAATGCGGCAGCCGTGGCCGGGAGTATAACAGCCTGATGCGCAGGGTTGTGCCCCTAGAATGTACGAAAATAAAGGTAATTATTTTTTCATTACTGATCATTGTATATTGTGTTAACCCTTCTAACTTTTTTAAACAGTATCTCACTGCTTTTCGTTTCTGCGCAGAATTTATATGGCTTTGTTGAACAAAAATTAATTATATTTGGCCTTTGATTTTTTTCCAGATTAAGTTACAGATGCTTCAACTTGAAACAATAGCTCACACCTGTCTCCTTGATGGTCGTATCAGTGTAACTGTAGAGCGGAGCTTACAGTGATGACTTAAGATATCTGATTTGAACCCGTTGACATTACTCCCAGTGCTTTTATTGGACCTTACGAGTGAAGTTGTCAGACATTACAAGATTATGAAGGTAAGATCACACTACCCTATGTTGAACGCGCAGTGGATAAGGAGAACCGATTAGTTCTTTCTCTGTTTATGACTGGACTTGCTTGCTGCACGAAGACTATGAGTATTTGCCAAAGCGAGGCTGAAGCTTATTTTCTATTTGTTTATTTAAGTGGTTTCACCAATTCAATACAAATGTTTGCACACACTGTACAGCCCAATATCCATTGGTTTATAATGGAGCCATTTAGAAAAATGCAATGTGCATTAATATAAGTTAATAAATTGCGTATATGCACAAATAACCACAAAGAGACACTCAGGAATAAAATACACAAAATCTTACATTATAACATTGATGGAGAGCAGTTAATTAGCAAACGCAAACTCGCTCTCAAATCCAACTTCATTTTAAAGAAAACAAACAATACAATGTGTTCTAGAACTAATACAACGAAAAAACAGTTGACATTCAGATACATGTACTTAATAAGAGCTGTGCACATGATATGGATATTTTAGACTGAGCGCGCAGATAAGTGCAGAAAGCAGTACTTTTTTTACGCAGTCTGTTATATCTTTACCTTGTTTTATTTCAAATGATACGTTGTTCCATTTTTATACCGATGAATGGAACCAATCTGCGGTACTATTTATTTCTTGTGGGAGGTCATCTAAATGTTGCCAGCAGTTTCATTCCGTGTTAGACGAGCTGACATGCGAAGTATTGAGACATGAAACTGATAGCTGATTTTTACCATGTTGTTAACACATTTGACCGTATTTAATACACGTAGAATGTGGAACGGCAATATTTGCAAATTCACCAAAATCAACTTAATAATTTTATTCTGCTGAAAAACGCTTATCGTACGTACTGTTTTTGTAGGCGTCGAAGAGGTTCAAGTTACGTTGAGAAAGCCTATCCTTAAGACTCAATGTAATATAACAGGTGACAATGAGTAAAAGAAAAATGCAAATGCGAAGAATGCTTCAAAATGTCCCTGTGCATCCAAAAGGGCCTAATGGCAAGATGCTAGCTGAGAGCAAGGAGTTTTTGTATGACACTGTCAACGTAAATGGCTGTTAAGAATAATACCAAGATAAGCATAGGATTCCGTGCGTTCAAGTGGACATTGATTAATGGACTAAGTGATACCATCACTGTTGACGTTTTTTTTTCCTTCTACAAGTAATACAAAATTCTGTATTCTTGTTTACTCGTGGTTTAATTTATTCACAGTAAATCAATTAAAATCCTTAGCAAGTTACATTTGTCCTTTTTTCTTCTACCTTCTCGATGTTGTTACCTGTGATTATTATAGCAGTGTTAACGGCATACTTTTATAAAGCACGGCTATCCTTGCGCCATAAAGCTCCATTAATCATTAACAAAGCACGGCTAAACGCTGTCTACTATTTTTTTTTCTTGCGCAACTATTAGGACACTGTGCCATACGCCGGACGAGAACATTAGGTTTTGATATGGCTGTTACGATGTTTATCACGGCCACTTTTCCTTGCCGAACTCGTAAAACAGAAATAATTGCGGTGCTATAGTATAGCGTAGAGTTTCATTACACTAGAAAAATACATAGAGTGAGTACAACCATAACTTTGCTTATTTATGCAAAATGAAGATATCTCGGAGCATGATCCTGCGCGACGACTCGCGATTTGCTTTTAGCTATAGTTTTTCGCCCATGATCATTACTTTCAGAGCCTCGAAAATCACTGGGATTCCCAAAACGAATTCGGCTTTGCTATTTTTGTTGTTGTTGTTGTTGTTGTTGTTGAACCAACTGCCACTATTACGCATATGACAAAGCTTATTTGTTTCACTCTCCTTCTTCCTAATGGCTTACGGCTGTCTTAGTGTCCTGTAGTCATTGATAGCAGGTAATTCATTTCACTTACATTCATTTTCAGCGAACAATTTTCTTATTCTCTCAGTGGTAATTTATTTCAATGAAATGGAGAGCATGACATAATCTTGTCGGGTCGCAAGGGAACATGACGAATTCGTGTTAAGAGAGAACTTTCGTTTCTTTCTATGAATCTATGTTCTGCTGAATGCAAAGCGCCCTGCAACGACCACCGTCTAGCCATTCCTTCGGGATGGACCTTTGAGCTGTCTGTTGGGGATAAACCACTCGAGGTTGTTAAGCAACAAGCCACTGACGAAAAAAAATGACCTTTTCCCTCACTATAATTGAGGGTCCCCAGCTAAGGGAGGATGTTTATTTCCACTCAGGTCCTGTAAGTCGACCCGTGACTGTGATTGGACGAAGAGTAGCTGTGCCAAAAATCTCCAAAGATGATTTAGACATCGCTGGAAGAGCCAGTCTGAGTGTCGTCCGCGGAATCGAGGACATCGAGAGAGCTTTGCTGAACGACGGTAGGTAGAGAATACCACGTTTCGCTCTGGGTTACAGCATTTGCAGATCACCTGGAGACTCGCTCACTAGCGCATTTATTTTCACCTGTGCCACAAGTTAGCCGCTGCTCAGTAGCCGCTGTGATTGTTCGCACACTGGTCGCGCACATATTTGTCCGTCTCATTTTTGTTATCCGTTGCGTGAAAAGTTCAGTGCAGTAAACAAAACGATGTTATGCCAACTAGCCCCGGTTAGAACCTTATTGAAAGCTGGGAAATGCACTCAAAAGTGAATTTGGTTGTCAATTATGATTGTGACAGGCTTGTATACTTTGTGCGTGATCACTGACGTTACATGCAGTGCGAAAATTGCTGAGAAAACAGACATTAAATATCTTTCTTTTTATTTTTTTTATTCTGTGAATGTTATACTGGGGGGCCAAAAAAAAGGCAAATTTTTTGCTAAGTTGACTTGCCTGCTATATCTATAGCAGGCAAATGAGCTATAATGCTGACACATTTCTTTTGCATTTACCGCTAAATTGCCCCTGATTTATTGTAGTGAGGTAGCAAGTTGGTCGCCAATGGAACAATACCCCCAACTGAGCGCTGTGCAAATACATAGTTACGCAGATAGTGCGGCAAGAGTCAGGGTAAAGAGTGCTTAGATATAGCAGAGCAACTTGCTTATAACTAAGGGAAATAGATTGAAAACGGAAGAAAAAACAAGAAAGCAACGGCGAAATTACAACCCATAATTTCTGCACGTCGTTTGGACATTCCGACAATTCAGCTACAGCGGCGAAAATTGAGTTGTAGTAGTAGTTCAAGCGTGGTAGTAATTGAAGGGTAGTCGGCGGCTGGTTTGCGGTATGATGAAGCCACGCTTGCTATCGTGGAATCGCACCCGCCAGTAGCACGCAATCCGACGCAAATGGTCGCGCAGTCACTCAGGCGGGACAAGGAGCGACCCTCGACTAGACGAGTACCTGGAATAAAGTGAAGTGAGACGACGCCCGCCTGGCGCTCCTCCTTCCCCTCTTCCCCTGTCGAACTACAAGGACTTCCTCCCACCCACCGCCCTACAAAAAATTGCTGGCTACGCCGCTACGTTGAATGCGCATGTTGTGAAGAATGCTCAGAGAGTTTTTTAAGGTGTGACGGAGAAGGTATATGTCGCCACGTCGAGATACAAAAAGCACGTCACATTTATTCTCGTAACTTACGCAGTGGCTGCAACTCGCGCTGCCTTGACGCACTTCGTCGTGCGCCACCACAGAGGCACTTCTAGAGGTTGCGGAGCGTCTACATATGCAAATCACTTGTTCCAAGTCCTCTTATACTATGTCTGTGGGTCACACGTGTGCTCAGAATAGCTTATTTTTTTATAAGTCATCCGTGTATGCTACATTCACACGAAGACGATGTAGGCATGTTCGGCTGCGCCAATCGAGACCACGTGCCATGTAGAAGTAAGTTGGGGTCAAAAGGACACGTGGGACCCGCTTTTTCGCCCAGCGTCACACCATGGGCTACGATGCAAGCACCACCTAATCATTAACACAACAGTCACTTCAGAACTGTGTTAAAACCAGTCGGGCAGGCACCATTTAAGTACAACAGTGGCTCATCCTAGAGGCCAGTTGTGTCTCTCTGCAGACGCGATCACTTCAAGGATTGAATAGCGGCCTGTGTGAAACTGAAGATCACCCACTCCCGATGACAGGCTGCTTAAAAGGCTGCCAGCAGTGTAGCCAGCTCAGTAGCTGTGGCAGATGCCTTGTGAATGAACATTTGCGAGAATGAAGCCTTTATTGACAGGCTCCAAGTATTTATGGACGACGATACAGGCATGACAAATCCGTGGGTGTAAATACATCAGCGAGTAGTGCGGGATCTGCAAGACTTGCCTAAGTGCAAAATATCGTAGAGCTGGCGAAGGTATGTCAGCTTTCCTCTTATTATCAGGCACTGCAGATAGATATACAGTGGGTACTTACCTGCCCCTTATATGCAGAAGCTGGCCTTTAAACTTTTAGCCAGCAGCGCTCAGGGAAAAGGCGGGGATGGGAAGCACCCTCGATCTCGTTTGCTTTCCGACAACGATAAGTCGAACGGGGTCTCAGAAGCAAGCAAGTGAGTAGCAGACCTGTGGCAAACATGGTCATGTGTATAGATAGCATGTGTGGAATACTAGGATTGTCGTAGTAAGACATAGAACAAGGGAAAAAAAGAGAAAATAAACTGAATGCCCTTCTATTTTCACGTGCTTTAAACGGCAGAGACGATTTACAAAAAAAAAATATATCCAGGTGCCTAATTGCGAACTCTGTCTGGCTTCAGGCCTTTTCGCAAAGCGACATACGACCGCGTCCCTACATGCTGCCTTCTTCGGTTCCAAGCCAATCGTCCAGTCTCTCGGCAGGGACGGTCTCATCGGCTTGGAAGCCACGCGGGAGCTCGCTCGCAGGTACGTTCCCCCACATGACTGCAACTGATGTAGTTTTCAGCTATAAAACTTCAGGCGAAAGCGTGAGCTACACTCTGGTTCCCTTTTGTAGGAAGGGAGTGCTGTAAAAGTGGTTATAAGAACGATCTCATCAGTGCAACAACATGGCAGAAAAGGGAATGTATTGTGAGCACGTATTTCGCAGGTCGCCAAAAATAAGACGTATATGTATGTCACTGCTGATCTCTCGATTTAAAAATGACACAGATGATGAGAGATACATTGGCTAAAGATGTGCTCGATCGCCAACACCATTCTTCAAAGTCATGCCTGTGTGAGCCCCATAGCGAGGGCAACAAGAAACAATTCACAGTGTAACAACTCTTCTGACATTGCAATGGCGACCTGCTGGGCCGCTACCTACAGGTACAGTACTCCGTTGCACTTCTCTGTTGCTACACTGCGCTCTAATTACGGCTTTCAGATGCTGCGCCACTGCCTCCCTGCACTTATTTATAGTATTGAGAGCAGTGGTTTATCTTTGTTATCCTCTGCCAGATCCAGATTTAGCCAACTTTTTCTATTATAGTTACTCGAACAGCTATACCGATGCCTCTTTTATTGCAGTTTCAGTGTGTTGTGTTTTTTTTTATTCTTGTATAGCTGAATTTTCTTTTGGGTGATGCGTTTCTTGTTGTACCTCTGCTGTGTTGCCGCATTTGCAGGCGAGAAATGCAGTGTTCAGGAGCTCGTCGATCTCTGTTGAGCTTTTTCTCCCTATGCACCACCAACCTTCTCAGCAGTATTTTAATTATTTAGTTAATGATTAATTAATGAGCTAGCAAATAATCAATTAAATAAATAAATGTCGTCATCGTTTCTGCCCCGCAAGTAAAAACAGTAAACCAGCCAGTACCTGCGCATTAAGCTTTTGCAACCCTCTCAACGCTCGTTCGACGGCGGATAAGACAATTGTCAAAGGAGAATATCTCAACTTGTCTTTGTAGGCTTGAAAGGCATACAAAAGTTGTCAGATTGAATTTTCTTTGCAGGTTTTTTAGAGTGATGCTGTTCTCTTGTTAATAACTAAAAATAACATCGCCTCGGCTAGACGTTGTCAGAAGCTATGATGTCACGGGAAGTTGATTCGGGAACTCGAAGGGGGTGGTCCTGCCTGTCTTGCATTTGTAATTCACTGTCGCTAAAGGAAAGTTTTCTTTAGTGTGGCACAGCGGCTTTCTCTTGTTGTAGTACATGGAGCTCTGAGACCATATATCATCGGCAAACATTTAAACACCAGCAAATAAAAACCGGCTGCAACGCGCACGTACGAGGGCGAATCGGAAAGTGTTTGCACCTATTTTGTATCACCCAAAATAAGGTACATACAGTTAATTACAAATATATACAAAGAAGGGTACTGCAAGCAAATTTGTTGATATTAGAGAGAAGACCTTTCACTCTAAAAAAATACTTGGCCCATGGCCAACTGCGGGCCTTCAAAAAAGAGCGCTTCTTGCTCTGAAAAAGTTTTTAGAGGAGACCAACATTTTGGGAAAATATTAGGTATCAGATGATCCGAATGCGCTAAATGAGTAACATAAACGTTGTTCGTGATTCATAATTGGTTTATGTGGCGATCGCAACTTTTCTGCAATATGTATAATTCTGTTCTGTACTTGCAGAGCATTACATGTGTTGTGTGTTATGACTGTTCTAAATATCTGACTTTATATATGCGTACGTGGCCTGGACTAACGCACAGAACTTTGCGACTCATGTGCTGTTGGACTGTATATTTTTTATTCATCCAGTATTCTACTGAGTGCCATATTTCGTGTCGCTATTCTCCCATTTTACGCAAATTTGTTTCCTTTGCCAAGTGACAAAGAGTAGCCGGTGCCACCATAAAGGCGCCAGCCTCTCCTAATATTCATCTCAATAAAAAAAAATATACGTACTATTCCACGTATCTTACACTATTTTCCCACATAGTCCTCACACCGGTTCAGACATTTGTCCAATCGTAGCACTAAATTTGTCCTATCGCGGTCGTCAGTCAGCGACGCTCGCGGCCTCCTCGAACGCCCGTTGTCATGCAAGCTTTCACGGCCATTTGCAAACTCACAACACCACCACCTCACACTTCTCGAAGCGAGACACATTTCCCAATACGTGGGCTCCATTTCCCTGTGGATTTCGGTGGGCGTTCGTCCCTTGCTCCATAGAAAACAAATCACACTTCGTTGCTCGTACGCCGTGGACGTGTGAAGCACAGCCGCCATCTTCAACAGCTGACAGCAGCGCCGTGCCGAGGAGCTATCGGCAGATAAGGCCAGGCCGGTCCAAGAAAGGTCCACTGCTAGAAATGGATATGTTGACTTCGCATTTACAGCTGTAATTTGGCTAAAAAACATAGGGGCAAGGAGTTTCTGATTCGCCCTCGGTATGTTTCTATGCTCGTCGATATTAGTCGCATGTGCGGGTGTGTGGCGACGAGTGGTATATTTTCATTGACAGCTGCAACATGATGGTGTATCGCAGTGAGAAGTTATTGCAGGCAAATGGGTCTTTGTATCTACCTTTTTTTTTTCTCCTGTTCAATTTATATTGACGGCGCACACACTGTGGGCGCAGTTGATGCCGCCGTGATCATTCGCCTAATATATGTATTCCTACAAAGCGAATGTTGCAACTCCTAGCATTCGATGATAAATGTTAAACGCACTGGCAGAAATTTTGTTTTAATGCGAACAATGGACGCAATTTTAAATTGTTGGCACGCACGGAAGTATTTCTGCAGCAGCCTACAATCCAATATACTATTCCTGATGCATGGATGTCGCACACCATCGAGCGAAAGGAAGGCACGTGACGCGCAAAGGTACACTTCTATAGGTATACTTGCACACATCAAGGCAAGTTGCACTTTTTATTTCTTTTGTACAGGAGCGTTGGGAGGAGCTGTAGAAATTTTCTGCGGACGTGAACTCACAGTTGTATTTTTCCTGTTTGAAAGGATAGATAGAAATAATACATAACGGCAGCATGTCTTTTTTTGTCATAAATAAACTCTTCCATTATTCACAAACGTTGCCTCGTATAAGCGTGCATTCTCTCAGCGACGTAGCCAAAGAAATTATAGTCAAGTAAGATAAACAAGAATTAAAGTAACTTCATTGTAACTAACGTGAAGTGAGTTCTTCGCTTCAGTTCTATAACACTAAGCACGTCAGGAAGAAAAAAAAAAGTCAGTGATATTTACGGAAGTCTTTACGTCAATACTGTCTTGGCACATACACATTGCTTGCTCCAGCATGCGCGAGATCGCCGCCTTCCAAGATATTTTGCACTCGCAGATTCAACCTGGACTCGACACAGGGTCGAGACGGTCTTCAGAGGTTCAATTTCCAGAACACGGTGATCGCCGATGCTTGCCCAAAGATCCCTCGCTGCCCATCTACAAAATACCGTTCCCCCGATGGTCTCTGCAACAATCTGCAAAACCGCGAGTGGGGCAAGTCGCTGACTGCCTTTGAGAGGTTCATGCCGCCCAACTATGCCGACGGTAAGCAAGCACTACAAAAGCAACAAAAAATAGCAATTGAATATAGCTTTCTGTTAAATACAATTTTTGTTATTTCATTACTGAATATGCTGAAGTAACATTTATTACAAGGCTGTTGTTCTATGTAGCCTCATATGAGAAGCACGGTTAAATTAAGTGATAAGATTAAATGCGGGCATAGAATGCATGGTTGATGGCAGAATGGGAGTAATCAAAGATTACTGGAAGAGGCCTTTGCCCCGCAGTGAGCTTTAAATGGGATAATGATGAATACATCAGAAGCATGAAAGGGATGCATCAATATACTGCCACGACAGTTCATTCAAACTTGTGTCTCCTTCGGCAGAAGCGGAAAACGGGACGCACATCACTCAGCCCGCGTACTAAGAACTGTTGATTTCTGAAAGCCTCAATAGTTTTAAGTTGTTCGCTCTCTGTATGTTTGCCTGATTAGGTCATTCTTGCTTCGTTCTGTGCTGCTAAGCAGCGCGTTGACATTGAACAAAGTATAACCAACATTGCCCAATTCATAACCTTGTTAGCTTACATGTTTGTCCTCCACTGACACCATTGCAGGGCTCACGCTTCCACGTGTCAGCGTCGATGGAAACCCGCTTCCCAACCCGAGAAAGATCTCCGTCGCGGCGGACCCTGACGCTGATTTCCCCAACCAAAGAAACACTCTCATGCTCATGCAGTTCGCCCAGTTTGTCGACCACGACCTCACTCTGACTGGAGTGTCCCGATGTGAGTCCACAATGAACTTTCTCGTTATAGCGTGTGTCTGGTTTTACTCCGAACAGAAACCTGCCAGGGAGCGTCTCCGACAAAAAAATGTTTATCAACAAATAATGAACCAAGGAGTGCCCTGAAGTAATAGGAAAATCACAGCGTACAAATAAATTGCCCACCCCGTCACATCCCTGTCTACGCTCAGGTACACGTTCGGCTGAGTTGCACTACCCAGCTGGATTTTATAAGAAGGGACAACTCTATTTCACAAATATTTCATTTTTGCTTGTCGGTTTATTTCCGCCCAAAATTTACGTAGCGCTTCAGATGGGCAATGAACGTATACAAGAGGGCCTCGAAGGGAGACATTCACATCGATTAAAATGTCATTCTAACTATCTAGTGCATCGCGAAAGAATCCTCCCTCAGTGTTGTCATTCCCTCTTGCGAGAATTTCATAAAATTAACATTATAAATCGACTATATTCCACCTGGTAGTTTAGTGTGCCCACTGAGAATCCGCCAGGAAATGTAAATGAGAAATAAAGTCGTGTGCGGTAAAGAGGACCCTTGAAAGGAACGAAATTATTAGTTACTCTGGTAGTCATGCCACAAATGCTCAGAAAGGCACCT
This sequence comes from Dermacentor albipictus, assembly GCF_038994185.2. Classification (NCBI taxonomy): domain Eukaryota; kingdom Metazoa; phylum Arthropoda; class Arachnida; order Ixodida; family Ixodidae; genus Dermacentor; species Dermacentor albipictus. The sequence continues at coordinate 108,996,716 of NC_091821.1, forward strand.
CTAAGTCGTGCAATTTTATTTGACGTGACATTTGTTTGCCCACACGGTAAAGTTAATTCTTATTCAATGATTTTTAAAGAAAATTCTACGTTTCAAGTAAAAAAATTGCGTGAAGTGTTTTATAAACAGTCATTTCCTTGCATTGTCAGATTATGAATGGAAAGCACTAAACTAAATATTGTCGTTCTCAGTTACAAAGTTTCTCTTAAAACAATGCTCATAATTAGCTTCAATCCGACATACTTGTAAGTCCACGAAAAACTTAAAGCAAATGTTCGTTCGAAACGCGCTTAACATGACACCACCTCCGCTAACGGCGCACTTATGTCGCACTGTTCTTAAATTTTATAAAGTTACGCAGGAAAGCCGGATAGAGCATGTCTCGTTCAGAAATAATGCTTCGCAGTTTCACAGGTCCCATGAAACCCACTTGTCTGGAGAGCGTCAGCGATGTGCTTATAGAAGGGCGTTTGTGTTGTCCGTCGTAGGTGGCTGGATAGAGACAACATGCGTTGAATATGCGTCACCATACGGCCTGGTTGCCGATACTTGTGTGTCTCGCTATGCAATTGGCTTTCAGTGCTGCTTTCGAATGACGACACCGTTCTCCGTGCGGCCAGCCTGAGCAGTTGCCGAGATACGGAATTTCGATTAGACTATCCTCACGGCGCGACCTATAGCCACCTACAGACCACCCAAGCGCGTGCGTTCGATGTAGAGGGCAGCGCGACTCGGCGATGGCCACGCTGGCCTGCCGTCAAGTCACCCGCTTGCTGCATGCAGAAGTAAATTCCATCGGACGGCGCCAGCGCACGCTGCGGCAGGCCGCTCCCGCGCTGTAGACAAATATGCCCGGGGTTTGTTTACTCTATTGACTCGGGAGCTGGACATGTATCGCGCGAAAGAGGTGTAAGGTGAGCCATTGGTCGATGCAACACTCAGTCTTCTTCAATAATCGAAACTGCAGCACGCAAATTCAGATCGCGTAATTGTCGTAACGCTCGTCGGGCTCTCTCAAAGGACGACGAAACTAACGCAAAACAACAATCCTAATACAATGAAATCATGACCATATTCATATTCAGATTGCAAGACCCTATCGTGCAAAAATTCCAGACTTCAACCGGCCGTTTCCGGGAACGACCGGCTGGTCTTTTATGATAGGGTCTGCACGCCCGTTAGCTTAACAAAGGCAGAAAGTGCTCCGAGGTCGAGTATGACGGGTCGAGTATGACGCAACATGTCACAATCCAAGCAGCTACAATCATTGTTCTGCATGCAAGTATTATGACACATTATTTGGCTTACGGAGATGCCATATGTACTTTTACGCATAAGCTTTTGCTAATGGTATGCTATAGACAAGTATGAGCTTGACTAGACCTGACGGTAATGGGCAAAAATGGAAATACTGGTTTTACTGTAAACGTTGCTTTGCATTTTGTGTCTATCACACTATACTGGCCTTGAACAGTAGTCGGACGAGGAACGTCGCTTTAAGTCAATGTTTCGGCAGGGGAGCTTGTCTTCGTTAGGGCGACAACTGCCTTTCTTAGTAGCGTTTTTATGTAAACGTAGCTCAATCTCCCCGGCACTCATAGGAGAGGAACCTCCTCATCTATGAGGGGTCGGGGGAAGTGAGCTATGCGTACATTAAAGGGTTTTTAAGGAAAGCGGTTGCTGCCCTGATGAAGACAAGTTCCCCTTGTCGAAACGTTGACTTAAAGCGACGTTCCTTGTTCGACTAGTGATCATCACTTCAAGTTTCCACCTTTCTTTCAACTTCTGTCTTGTTTGGATACTGGCCTTCGTATCACAGGCCGTTGAAACGCTGTAGTGCTCTACGGAACGTTGAAAAGACCGATTCGTCGAGCGAACCACCGCATTTACTCTGTAGCAGCAGGTTTTTATGCGTCTGGCCTAATGACCAACATCCTGCGCAGTCCGCAACGGTTCGGCCATCACCTGCTGCGACGAGGAGCTGATCTCGAACCCGACCAAGCGACACCACGCCTGCATGCCTATCGAGCTGCCCGCCGATGACCACTTCTACGCTCAGTTCCAGCTGCGATGCCTCGAGTTTGTGCGTTCTGTTCCAGCACCAAGGCCCAAGTGCACGTTTGGTGAGTTCCCGCCTCTTCCTGTGGCCGCCCGCGCAATGTTGCGACGACAAAGAATAATGCCGCCGTTACATCACCGCGGGCAACGTAACTGTCGCTCTTAAGGCGGACGCCTCAAATGCACGATCTCTCTCCCAAGTACTGATCAAGCATCAAGCTTCGTTTGCCCGTGGCCGATAGCCAAATGAGTTCTGCAGAAATACGCCAGTGAAGGCAGATTTACGAAGGCGTCGTCATCCGCTTGACAGTAAGGCATACAGCGCTGCAAGGAGACTCGTATAGGCTGCTTCATATTCTTTATTTTCTAGTTTTAAAACTATGTATATATGCGATAAATCACAAGGAATTGTGAAGAGAATTGTTCTCATATAGCCTACCACTATCCACCCAGCGCGACAGTGGTCAACGTTGGAAGCCCAAATATGATTAAATAAAAGCATTACAACTTATTACTGCAATGTACGCAGAACTTCTATCGTGTTTGAGCAATCGTGAACAAATTAAAATTACGTTTCTGTACTAATGTCCTTGCATAATTGGCATGGCCAGAATCAGCAAAGCTAGAGTTTCACGTTCAATTACGATCCTCCTTGTATTTTTTACTGACACGAGTAAAAACAGATGTTGCCACGCGAACACGACGCCGGTCACACCTTAGCACATGAATAGTAATCCCTCTTCATTTGCCAAAAAGTCATTATTGTTGGCGTGTAGATTGATTGTATGACCGCATAATACAAATATATTTTTATATTTGTTTATTAGCAGTACTTATGGAGTCATAGACAAACGTTTGGTCAAAATAAATGCTTGTATTAAGTGCTTTTGCTTCGTGTGTTGCGAGAGACGAGTTTGTTATTTTCGTTTGCCTTGATGGCAGTATAGTGACTTTTTAACGTATGTATTGTATCCATTATTTGGTAGACGGTCTGTCAATTACATTTATGTTCATTATGGATGATGACATCACTGGTGCTTCGCGCCGCGGAGTCAGGATCCAACAAGGAGGCCAGCTCCCCTGATTACGTCCTTCCTAGTAGGCAACAACAGTGTGTTCCTTTCGAATCTCATTTATCTCCCTCTATTTCGCCAAAGAACAAAGATAGATAGCAAGAAAGAAAAATAAAGAAAAAGAAAACGGGGAATGAGCTTTTTTTTAAGCGCCCTTCCTTGCTGCTTCAGGCACCGAATTAACAAAGATTTTCATTCCTATGCACTGTTTGCAATTCAGCCGATTTCGATAATAATATGTTGAACATCACGTTTCGTTGGCATCTGCTCTTGCGAGAACATTTCTTGCTTACGAATTTTTTAAATTTTTTTATTACGAGCGGAAGAATTTTGATCAAATCTCAGTATTTTTTTACCTCAGTGTTTTTTCGAAGTTAACTGTCGAAATTAATGCTATATATATAAGAAGTTACATTAACCCGACAAAAACAAAAGGAGAATCAAGCAGAACCGTGACGCAAATTTCAAACCACGCGAAATTTACGTTGAACGATCGCAGTTGTACAGTTCAGCACACTTAAGACTGTTTACGTACGTGACCATTCACGTAAGGTATTTAATGATCCCAAATCTAATTACTCACAGCATTAAAGCCATTATGTCGGCGTCACCGGCGCGCTTCCTACAATTGATGACCCTTAATTGTATAACATAAAGGCGCCGTCAGCAGCACAGGGCTAGATGTGGGGAAACATTAGGAGGCAATGAAGAACGCTGGCAACACTGCACCAAATCCACCGCGGTATAGCAGCTCAGTGGCTGTGACGTTGCACAGCTGAGCTCGAGGTCGCGGATTCGTTGCCGGCCGTCGCATTTTTGATGGGGGAAAAAACGCCCGTGCATTTGTACTTAGACGCACGTTTAAGAACCCCAAGTTTTGGCATGTGAAAAACCCTGAATTTGTTGATCTTTAAACTCTGCATTCACTTTAATAAATTCTTGAACTTGATGTTGCAGCGCACGTTCGCCAGTGCAGCCATGCTTTGCCCATATGCCGCTTTCGAGGCAATAGTAATATCGCGGGAATTCGTACCAATGACGAATTCGTATTTATTTATTTATTTATGTATTTACTTATTTATTTATTCTGCAAGCCCATCTCTGGGAATTTTAGCAGGGTAGTTTACAAGATGCGATTGTCAACAAAATTTGCACAGACATCCAAGCAGTAGAGATTTCACGTAAAGGTGATAAAGCGACGAAATATGCAAGGCATTCACTCTAAACTCGATACAAACGATGATAGTGTTGGGGTCAACACAGAATGATTAGTCAGGTTATTCTACTCGGTAACACTTCTCGAAAAAAAGGAATATTAAAAACAATTGCTTCTAGTAGGTAATGGTGTTATTGATAGATTATGACGTTGCCCAGCGGCGTATCCAGGTGATAAATGAATATTTTGGTCGTGTCGACCTTATAATGCCCTTTAATTAATTGATGAAGAAACTTCAAACGTGAATAGCGGTTTCTCGGGCTTAAGGTTTGTAGATTGGCTTATGACAATAGACCAGTTATTGATGTGCGGCCGAAACTATTAAAAACAAAATGAACAGCCTTTTTTATGCATTCTTTCCAGTTTGTCAATATTCGTTTTGTCTATGGGTCCCGAATAATCGCAGCATAATGAATTGTTAGCGGCATAACTGTCTTGTATGCCAGCAGAAGGACTTGGGGCGTATAGAGCATAAGAGCTCTTCGAATGAAGTGCAGCTTTCGGCACGCAATGCCGGTTATAACATCGATACGATTAGTCCAATTTAAATCCCAGTAATCAAAAACCTAAATTCTTATACTCTGTAACTCCGCGACAGAATAGACAAAGGTAACAGGGTTCTTCTTTTTCGTAATTTTAATAAAGACTGTTTTGTTAAAGTTAATATACATTTGCCAAGCTTCACACCATGCACAATCTTTCTGAAAGGCCTCCTTTAGTATTAGTTGATCGCAGAATTTTTGACATTGGATTGCAGCCCACAGTCATCAGCCAAAAGTTCTATAATAACAGGTATATAGCGTACAATGTCATTAATAAATATTAAGGAAAGTAATAGCCCAAGCACAGAGCCTTGTGGGACGCCAGAGTCAACTGAAAATTGACTTGACGGGTGATCTTTGAAAACGACAGATTGCTGCCTATTGCTAAGATACGCGTTCGGCCAAGTTAAAAGATGTCTGTTCTGTAGTGCATTTTCTAGTTTAAAAACTAGTTTTCATGCGAAGCCTTCTCGAAAGGCTTTTCGAAGTCCATAAATATTGCATCAATTTGGGGTCCATTATTTATTAAGTTGGCAAAATCATGTAGCGTTTCCAAAAGCTGCGTGTAAGTTGAGAACGTTCTTCTGGATCCATGGCGATATTCAGTTAATATCTTGTGTTTTTTCAAGAAACTCCGATATGTGGCTATGAATGATGTGCTCGAGTAGTATACAAACAGTTGACGTTATTGAGATAGGAAGGCAGTGAGCAATGCATTTCTTATTTCCACTTTAATGAAGGGGTTTTAGTCTAGCAATCCCCCAGTCACTCAGTACTTGGCCTTGTGGGAACAACATCGAAAATGAAACATGGAGGATCTTTGCGACCCATTCGGCATATCTTGTCAAAAACTATTTTGGAGTGTTGTATGCTTCAATCATTGTTGACATCAAGATTCAGAAGCATACTGAAAATGACTTGTTCACTAATTACTACATCTTCTATAGGTCGCACAGAGAAACCGAAACTAGGCACAACACTGCGTAAATACCGATTTAACATGCTCAATAAATGCATCAGCCGATTTATTTTCGTCATCTACTAGTGCGTCATCTATTCAAACGCTTCACAATCTTTAGATTTGGGGGACATTGACCTCTCCAATATTTCTCTCGTTACGTCGAAATAAAGTTGGGCAGTGATGTTCTATAACGACTTGTTTGTCTAGGTCAATATGCTTCTGAAGTTGAGAAGAAATAGCAGAAATTATTTCGTTCGGCGATAACTAGTCTGATAATGACTGCTTTCTTTTTTAATCTTTTTAATGTCCATCTTAGTTGCAACGTCTCCCGATAAATCCTGGATTTTTTTTCTTTTTGCCTCGTTTTAGTTCGGCTTGGGACAAAACGGTCTATGCATTCACCTATGGGGCTTTTAGAACGGTCCCAAAGTTCGCGCACATCATCACCACTGTTCAAGAAGGTAAAACATTAAATGACAGTATATCTTTGATAGACACATCACCGGTACGAGAAAAGTCACCAAAGGTGGACACCTGCGTCTCTCAGTTATAGAAACGTCAGATAGAGTAAGCAACACTGTCTGCTGGTCGGATATGCCAGCAATAATGTCACAATCGTAATTATCATCAATATTTCCGCTAAGGAAAAGTAAGTCAAGAACCGACTTATGGGTACATTGTAATCTGGTAAAACTGTTTACAACATGCAGTAAATAAAAAAAATGCGACATCCAACATATCGTCTGCAGATTTATCGTTAGGACCTTTGAGCGAAAGAGTAAACGAGTCTAAATTTGGCTGATTAAAATCTCCTGCCAGGACAACACGATCACCAGGCTTCACATACGAATTGAAAATTTTTTTTTTCGTGCCAGAACACGATTTGATTATGAAGCACGCCGTAGTCGGGGACTCCAGTTTAATTTTGACCTCCAGCGGATATTTAACGTGCCCCCAATGCAGGAGAAACGGGCATTTTGCATTTCGCCCTCAACGAAATGTGGCCGCCGCGGCCGCGATTTATTCCCGCGAACTCGTGCTTAGCGGCGCAGTACCATTGCCGCTAAGCCAGCGCGTCGGGTAGGCTTCACATATGTGAGCAGGTTGCTTGTAAGGCCTTCTAGTACGCTAAGAGAACAACCAGAGAGTCTATACATAGCTCCGATAATATATCTGACCTTGCCAAAATAGGCCGTACAAAACACACATTCAATATTAGATGTGTCTGGCATGCTGATTATGTGGATAGAGTCCTTGACAATCAAGCATACTCCTCCACTTTTGCCTTCGCGATCTTTTCTGTACGCACTATATTCATTCGGGGTAAGTTCAGTGTCACAAAATGCAGGGTTCAACCAGGTTTCTTTCCAAATTGAAATATCTGGATTATAAGAAAACAGAGCATCGAAGTCGGTCACCTTATTCACAATGCTTCTACAATTTATGTTGAGGATTTTCAGTGAAGGCCCTCCATATATGCGTCGCCCGGTACCCTTTTCGTTAAGTTTATGCCGACACCTGTCGGTGTTATTCCACCTAAATAATCACTCCGTCAATGCTCAGCTTATCGAACAGAAGTTTTAACTTAGACCCTCGTTGTCTCTAATCAGTTGAGTTTTCCCACAGCATGTTTTAGAGCGCAGCTCTTTGGCGTCCGTTCCTGGGTTTCGCGTCGTCGTCGGCGTTGTCGTCGGCCTCGTAACCAGCTCGCCGACGAATCTGCTCCGCCGCCGCGCATGCGCGCTGTCGGCTCTCCGGGCGAGGGAGGATGATGGAAGGGAGGAGGAGAGACTGTGGAGGAGGGCTGGCTACACAAATGGCTCTTTGGCGTCCGTTCCTGGGTTTCGCGTCGTCGTCGGCCTCGTAACCAGCTCCGCCCCCCTTTCATCCCCCCAGCGCTAGCAGCGACCGACTGATACCGCTTTCGTGAGTCCGCTACCGCACTCACGAAAGACGTCGTGCACTTCCTGCAACTCGCATTAACCGTCCATCGATCCACACCGATGTTAGTCGTGGGGGACTTTAATGTTGACATAAAGACAAACAGCAATTTCCTAACACTTATGCGGGAGAACATCCCGTTCCTCTCGCTCGTAACGCGTCCCACGGCTGTGACAACCTCGCGAGGCACTTGTATAGATCTCGTCTTTGAGAATCAAGCATTGGTGTACCAAGTCGAACATATATCAGTCTGTTTCTCCGACCACAAAGCTTCCTTCATGACTGTCAAGAACTGTTAGTGGAGTCTTTGTTAAAGGAATACGTGTGAAAAATAAAAAAAAATTCTGTGATAGCGCATACATGTGTTGCTCGATTTCTTTGCCTCAATCTATCGAAAAGGTGAAACAGCTTATTTGCTGCGCTCAAATTTCGCATTAGGAAGTAACGTAATCGTCGGTAATTTTTTCTCACTTCCTGTACACGTCTCGAAAAATCTTCGGAGAGGACAGTTGAGTATCTTTTAACTGATGGGACATTTTCAGCACCGAATCTTCTTCACGGTAGACGAGAAGTTTTATTATTACAGGTCTCGTTTCGTTTTCGGTTTTACGACCTAATCTATGTAACCGTTGAATATCAGTTACAGTTACGCCCAACTTTTGCTCGATTACCTCTTCTTTCACTGCGCAGTAGTTTCACTCTTACATTCTTCTAATCCATAAATAATCAAATGATTTCTAAATCCTCTGTTTTCTAATTCATCAACTTTATTAAACAGAGAAGCTAATTGCTTGTTGAGTTCAGATACCGGTGCCTCTATTTCCTTCATTTTCTCTGGATGACTACGACGACTGACGCCAAGTCTTTATCAATGCTAGACACAGGTGCTTCCACATTGTTCAATTGTGTGTCCAAAATTTAGTAGACATGATTGTTCTTGGCTTACAGAGCTTCATTCGAGCTAGCTCTTTGTTAGAGATACTCTTTATTGCACATTCCACATGGTGATGATAACATCCGCTTTCTGAATCTACTGATAGGAGTCCACTGCTTCAAAGAAGCACGCACGTTTAACTCCCTTTTCGCAGCCAAAAAAACCCTGACCCTATGCATTATTCGGTGAATTTGACTCCGCGGTCTACGTCATAATGGCCTGTGTTGAGTGTGGCTATAGCTTGGTGGAACGAATCCCCATAAGCCGAGAATGAGCACGTCTACTAAATTGGTCGAAAGACAAAGCCAGCGTTCAATTCCGTATCCAGAGCACGCTTCTTGATTTTTAATGTTTAACATACGGCGTACGTCACCGCGAACTAGCGTGAAGAGCCAATTTATGCGTTTATTTTTTCCGGGCTGCTAAAGAAGTGGAAGGGAAAAGCTTTGGTAAAAATCAAACAGAAAATGGGTCCCGCGTTACAAACGCAAGTTCCTACAGTCATTGCTTTTCTTATATATACAGGCAGGCGAGAAACCTACCAGCTAACTTTTGTAAAATTTTCGCAAATAAAGTAACTGTACAAGTGCAAAATGGGGGCACGAAATACCACACTGAAATCAACGACGTTTTGTTACAGTTACCTGTGAATGGTACTGTCAACTCATTTGGCGTTACCTTTCATGGGTTTGAAGCGACAGTTCCAGTGAGATGTCGCTTATTATGAAGCAAACATGCCTGAATTTTCGCTACACTCGCTTGTCCTATTTTGTGAAATCGTATCGAAATATAACCCCCCCCCCCTTTTTTAGGAAAACATAAAAAATTAGGTTGGAAAAAAAAACACGATATCTTCCATTTTAATGGTGAGAGCCGTCATACAGATCATAAAGCGGTCTTCGCAAAAGGCCTTTCTTCGAACGATGGGTTGATTGACGTCAGTCGGTATGTCAGTACAAAATGCCTCTGAAAAAAAAAGAAAACAAAAAAAGATGCGTTTTGCAGAACAATAGCCAATTCGACATTATCTTTACAAAGTGCTTCTCAGCAGAAAAAGAAAGCATCTTTCAGGACGGGGTTAGATGATATATCTTATCGTACTTACCGAGCAAGGTGTTCTAATTGCTGCACCACAACAGCTGTTTCTCTTTTTCTTCTTCTTTTACGGCGTGGAAAAAGTAAGTAGCAAAAGGCAGCCCACAGAAAAATGTCGAGGTTTTATGTACTCTTCCGCTTAATACTCAGGCATGCAGGCACAGGCACCTAACACAGATGTGGATGTCTATTTGATCATATCAAATTACGTCTTGATTACGGTACATCCTGCGTACGTTCGCCGCAGTTTCTCGAAGAAACGACTTCGTTGATCGCGGGCTTTCGTCATGCTTTCCGCGCATCCTACTCTTCCAGCGACTACGGTGACCGATTAGCGTAGACATATAGGGTCTTTGGGATTTCTGAAAGGCAAGGAACAAATCGAGAATAAGGTTATATCAACGAAGTCCTCTTCGGCTCTTCTTTGGAGGGCGTCCAAGAAAAGGACAGTATCCCGGCAACCTCTTGAACAGTGCTCTATAGCCGTTGCAAGCCTCCATAGACGGAGATGAATTGACCATGGGACGTAACAATTTTTCGCTTCCAACAACGTCTCGTTTGGGAGATAAGCTGTCTGACAAAAGGTGAAGGGGGCCTTCAGCAGCGCGTTCAAGAGGCAAAAAGAGATACGTGTCATTGATTCACTGCATGAGGTCGTATAACGCATGTGATAAACACACAGTGCAACGCCGGCAGCTTCAGCCTCGAGCAGCGCAACACTTTTAGCACATGCTTCCGGCAGGCTATTAGAAACGACAGCTTCATTGAAATGAATAAACCTTAAACATTTACGAGAGAAATTTTTAGTGAAAGAGCAGTCTCTACACATAGTAGATGACAATGTGATGTTTTGAATGATTGCTGAAACGCATTTTTCACGAGAAACATATGATTAATTGCGAGAGAAACAAATAGTAGCCCACAAATTACATGGTTCGACTGGCGCGCATAATTTTAAGCCGAAGTAATCAACCAAGAAAGCAGTTCAACGTAACTACGGTGTAACATCTCCATTCTAACATTATTACACTTCCAATGTCACTGCCTCTGATATTTATAAACAAATACGTAGCTGTAACAGCAAGGTGCCGTCAAGATGCTTTTATTCACTGTCATTTTCGCAGGACCTCGCGAGCAGCTGAACCAGCTGACGGCCTATATGGATGCGTCAAACATTTACGGCTCGACAGAAGAAGAGGCGAAGTCTCTGCGAAGCTTCAGAGACGGTATGCACGCTATTTGCTCGAGCACGCACGACGGCGACCATTGCCGCGGGCGGAACGCACGGGTCTCACCACGCCTGACTACTTGCAGGTCGCCTGGCTTCCACCTTCTTCAGCAGGGACGAGCTCCTGCCGAGACAGACGGACAGCACGCAGGAGTGCAACGAGCAAGGCACAGACTTCATCTGCTTCCGAGCGGGTGAGTGCGCTCAACGCATGTCGCAGTGGGTGGCGCATTTACCAAAACTTTAAGCAAGTAAATACATAAATAAAATCCACCAATCGAGGCTTCCCAAGCAACGAGCGACCGGATAGCGTAAACGCTTTCCAACGACTAATGCTCACGTCGTTCACGATCTTCCTCTGGCGAGAGCGCAATGATTTCACTAGGGCCTTTTCTTCACGGCTCGCTTGGCCTCAAGCGCGATGAGAACTTTCACTATAGGGCCAGCCGCCTGTTTGTCGTCGAGCACGCCACATCGCCATGGTGTGCCCCCTCGAAATTTGCAGTCGCGGCACACTTTGGTCCGCAGGTGACGAGCGCGTGAACGAGCAGCTGAGCTTGACGGCGATGCACACGCTGTGGCTGCGCGAGCACAACCGCGTGGCCGCCGAGCTTCACCGGCTGAACCCGGGCTGGAAGGACGAGATCCTCTACCAGGAGGCGCGGCGGGTTGTGGCCGCCGAGTTCCAGCACATCGCCTTCAACGAGTTCCTGCCCATCCTGCTAGGTGCGTGTGGCCTTTCTGTCGATACCTATAGTGAAGATGCGCTCGCAACTTCGGTGTCCACCGTGCATTGAGGCTTCGTTTCAGCCGGACCAATGGACACCGGTGTGATTGTGTCAATCTCCTGCATTAAAAAAATAAAAACCACTTGAACGAATGTTTTTGTTAAAGCTACGAGGCCTTTAATTAATGTTGGCCAAATACGAAAGTGCCGCCTTGAAGCTTTGCTTGCCCATACCAAGAAAACGTGAACAGCTGGCCCACTTGGGATGTATTGGCGAAGGAAGTAATGACAAGTTAACTTACAGGAGATTGAAATGAAAAAAAAATGTAAATAAAATCCGATTTACGACCTTCGATTCATGCGACGTTTCTTGGAAATTTATTCAATTGGGTGAAAATTTTAGGTTACTTAAATTTTGACGTCGAGGTGATAATTAAAAAAATCCAATTGAAAAAAAAAGCACCCCAATAGATGTAGTAGATAGAACTTCAAAACAGCTATACGTTGTAAAGTGACATTGAAAGTCGCGGTTCACATCTGTTATAAAAAGAACGAAAGGTTAAGTGCCACACTATGCAGTTCCCGTTAGTGGCGCCAACGTAGTAAGCTCCGTTAAGCGAAAAAGGTTTAACATCAGTAGCTATGATAAACTTGGAAGGAGCCAAGCATATGGCCAAACATCTGATAAAGACACCGTACGCAATCGTACAAAGAATGAATACGACAATTGTTTCATAAGCTTTTTCAGCCGGCGATGTGCAGCAAATATATATCACTGGGCAGATAATATTCCATTATTCTGGGAGGGAGGTTGTTGAAATTGAGTAGAATTTCCGGTTGCGTTGGCTTCCGAAGTTGCATTTTCGAATATGATGCCGTGATTGGAAACGGAATTATTCGTTCAGTATTCAAAGTCTCGGGTATCTGCACTCCCAATCTTTCAGTTATAAAAAGAAAGAAGCAAAGAATAACAGGCACAAGATATATTTGGACTAACCTTGGCGAATATTTTGTTTGTTATGAACATTTTCATCTAATTGTGGTGCGCACTGTTAATAAAAAAAGAAGGAAGATTGCTCCTATTGGCTAATATCTAGGCTACTATCTTTTTTTAGTAATCGGTATTTAATAGAAAGTGGTTAAAAAAACCTTCCAAATTTTGAGAAGTAACACGCAATAATGCAAATTAATTTTTCTTTCTTTGCTAGTAGATGCGCAATTCTTGTGCCCAGTTTAGCCCATGAGTCTGTCTGGTCGAAGTGCCGCTTTACATATTCCTTTGCCGCTATTGGCAAAAATGCAGTGCTATCCATGGCAGTGTCATCATCTTGAGGAGATCACAGACCTTTTCTTTTCTGTTTCGTTATATGTTTATTTATTTGTCCGATGGTGCTACAGAATATAGTGAGGCAATGTAAAGCGTAACACATGCAGCAAATAATAACATAATAACGCACAGAAAAAAAGGCTTGCTCTCCCGTAACCGAGAGTAGATGTAAGCATGAAATGGCTAACGGCAACGTGGATTAGTTGGAGTAATTACGACGATTAGTCACAACCATCTCACAACCATTCGTGGCACGCTGGACGGTGCCGGCCTGGGGAGGTATTCTGCAAGAGTCCATTTGGTCTGCTGCTGAAGTTCTGATTGGCTGGGCTGGGCTGCGCGTCCACAGCAACCAGGCGCCACAGCCAATCAGTACCTCAACAGCAGACGGAATAGGTATGTTCAATTGGTGGACTCTTGCAGAATACCTCTCCTCGCCACGCAGCGCGGCGCCATCTCTCGAAGGAGGCAGCGCAAAGCCCGCGTCGCAGAACTCACGGGTCGCTGGCGTTGAAAAGAGCACAGGCAACCCTGTCTCAGCGCCAAAAGATGACACTCAAATGTATGGTGCACTGTATCTGCCTTTTAAACGTCGTCTATTGGAAATGACAAATAAAGCTTCAGGGTACTAAAAGTGACAGCTTGAGCGTTATTGTGAGCAAACACTAGGAAAAACTCGGAAGCAATATTTTTTGTAACTTCTTAGGGCAGTAACTAGTGTATGTAATGCGGTCCTGTACGAAAGGGTGGGGGCCCGAGACCGCACTTACTTACGTTTTCACTGGTTGTCCGGATGATCTCATTTTGTTCTCGCAACGCTGCCCGCATAATGGCTCTGGTTTTTGGCTCAAGGTCACTTGAAGGTCGCCGACAACGGGAGCTAAAAAACATTTTATGCTTAAAATATCGCAAGGCACCTTGTAGGGCAATCATGAAACGTTCGGCGCCAATGGCAGAAATGGAGGCGGGAAGGTGGTTCAGTTCTGTTATTATTTTTCATTTTTTCACCGACGCTCCTGACTGTACTAAAGCCAATCATGTGCGTACAGAGAAATCCACGCCGAGAAAGCCTTCTGGCGATCAGAAAAGCGCAGCAACAAGTGCGTGCATATCCAGGGTCCGCGCCCGCTGCAGGAGAACTAAACGTCATAGCGTAAATAATCTCCGCAGCTATATGAACGACGGCTTGTATGGCATGCAGGCGAAATCATAAAGAACAAGAACAATGTATTCGACTTTCGGGCGAAAGTTGGTATGCGCTGCATGAACTTCGTGGAAGCTCTTTGTGTCTTCACACACACACACACACATATATATATATATATATATATATATATATACGTGTGTGTGTGTGTGTGCCATAAGAAGCCAACAAGGAAACAAGGAATCATTTAAGTTATCTCGTGCGACTTCATCCACAACGGCTGAACTGTTCGCAATCCTATGTGCGATAAAATTTATATTGTCAGTAAGAGATGCGCAAAAATCGGTAATTTTAGCGATTCACAGGCGGCTCTAACATCACTCTGCAACCCAAGGGGGAAAACATTCAGTGACATTATAATATATGAAACACTTAAAAACCTCACAAAGGCAAGCGAAGCGAAACATTCAATAGCATTCCAGTGGATACCAGGGCATTGCGACATTCCTTGCAACACAGCAGCCGATAAAGCAGCACGACAAGCGCACCCCAAAGATGATACAGCTCCGCTCCCAATATCAAAGGATGAATTACGCTGCATTATAAGGACAACGTCTCTCAAAATGTCTAGAAACACTTGGTTTGACCAGAATTCTAAGAGCTCGGACTTATATCATATTGATCCATTTATTGAATTCACATTTTCATTGTCATTAGATAGAACTATGGAAACCCTTATTCATCGATTAAGGCTAGGCACTGCCTACACAAAGCATTTCTTACACAGAATTGGTCGTGCGGAAATCCCCGAATGTGATTGTGGATATGTAGACGAAGATATATATCACCTCCTTCTAGATTGCCCACATCACGACACACCAAGAAGCCGACTTAAATCAGCGCTAATTAAGTTAGACCACAGACCTTTCAGTTTAAGGAAACTTTTGGGCCCTTGGCCAACAACGGCCTTGCAGAAGAGTGCTTTAAAAGCACTAAAGACTTTTCTTGAAGACAGCTGCATTGCTGGACGTTATTAGCGCTTTCATTGTTCCCTTCATTTCACTGTCACTGTATAGATCCATCTCTTTGTGAATTATGTAATGTTGAATGTTCTGTTGTGACTGTATGTGATAATGCATTTACACGATGTATGTACCACCCGCTGACTTGACAATGTGTTATTAGGCGACAATATCTTTTGTACTTTTGAGACTTTCATCTACATAAGTGTGGAGACATTTACATTGTGTATTGTATGTACCATGTATTCCTTACGTCATAGTCTTCCTGTGAAAACGTTGCGTGATAAGTCCTGATGCTTGTATGAAAAGACTATTTGATATGTAACCTTGAACCCTGTACGATGTTTGACGGAACCACTCAAGAGATCACAAGTAGCCGGCGCCTTAAACTGTGCGCCAACATCTCCTTATATCATATCAATAAAAAAAATAGGAAACAAGGACAACATAGGGGAAACTACTTGTACTTACTCATTGAATTTTAAAAAATGATAAATTAATGGAAATGAAAGTGCATGAAAAAACAACTTGCCGCAAGTGGGGATCGATCCCAAGTATTTGCCTTACGCGGGCGATGCTCCACCAATTGATCTACCGCGGCGACGTTGTGCCATCCACTTTCTTGGGTATTTATGTTTTACTACTAGAACGAATCCTGGGAGCGTTAGCCAGCGCCACCACTCACAAATTTTGGCGGCGGACATCCTTTTTGCCGCAGGAGTCACGACCACGTGAACTTTTTGGGTGAAGGCAACTGGTCAATAAACCCACACATGCTACCTGAAGGCGTCAGTGTGGTCGGACTCGCGACCTTCGTTATGTAATGAACGAGCAGAAGGGGTTTAACGGAGGTGCCCGACTTTTATTAATTATATCATAAGAAGCCAATAATCAATGACACCAAGGACAACATAGGAAAAATTACTTGCACTTACTCACTGAATTAAAGAAATGATAAATAAATGGAAATGAAATTGGATGAAAAAAGAACTTGCCGCAAGGTGGCGAACGATCCCACGTCTTCGCATTACGCGTTCGATATATATATATATATATATATATATATATATATATATATATATATATATATATATATATATATATATATATATATATATATATATATATATATATATATATATATGTTCTGATGAGGACGGAATGCGAAAGCTCCTAGGTCCTATGCATTGGGGGCATGTTATTGACTCTCTGGCGGTCAAAATTAATTCGGAGTCCTACGCTTTGCCTCACAATCAAATCGTGGATTTGGCACGTATGACCCCAGAATTCAATTTGGGTAACCAGACTGATTTGCTACGTGTGCGCATTCAGGTCACCATGCACTCATTTTCATATCATATGGGCGTGCCCGTTTACTCGCCTACCGAATTGTGCCGGAAGCCCCCTTTAACTATTTATGTACCGCGCATGCAAATACCGGGTATTCCTGCGATTTTGTAATTTTTTGAAACAAACAAACAAACAAACGAGCAAAAAAGAAAGTTAAAGGTGTGATCGCCCACGCGCTGAGGATGTATATACGACGTATACGTGTTAATGTGTTGTTGGCAGATATTGATAAAGGCTCCGAAATCGTTTGTTTTGCAGGCCGTAACGTGATGGAACAGTTCGACCTGCTGTTGACACCTTACGGGTACAGCCACAGCTACGACCCGGAGTTGAATGCCGGTATCGGCAACGTTTTCGCCGCCGCCGCCTACCGGTACGGACACACACTCGTGCAGGTCAGTGGTCAAATGCATCGATAAGGCGTATCGGGTCCTCGTATGTATCAGTTGCTGAACCTCGCAAAGTCAACACAGGCAACAAACTTTAGGCATGACATGCGCGCACCGCATGACAAACGACCGAGGTGCGCTCGTCTGCAAGCTAAGCGAACCACGGCCGTTGGCAATCACGTGGAAAATCGCGACGCTGCAGCGGCCGATTCGGCAGGCCGATGTATACATAGCCATGGAGGGAATGTGAGAGGCACTCGGATTTTGACAGTGGTGGCGATGGTGGTGCTCACTTATTTGTCCTGTTTTCTTTGTTCTCGATCTCGCAAAGCAAGCAAAACGGTCTGGGCGAAATCTTCTAATCGACGCCGACCCAAAACCACCGGACGTTTGGCCCATAGGGGCTGCTTGTACGCGTCTTACAAATCGGTGCGTGTCCGGCAGCGTGTCCGCTTCTGCCAGATGTTTCTGCACCGGAATTTTCGTTTTCCGCCACAAGGAAATGGGCAGCAAGGTGTCTGGCTAGGCCAGGCTGGATGGCGGAAGTGAAGCAAGCAGAAGGGAGCAGATGTGCTTCTGTTTTGCAACGAACATCGGAGAGGCATAAGAACACTATGACTGCCTTGGGTTGTATCAAATCAGTGGTGCGGCGGTTAGGCCTGTTCGGTTTTAATTACACCGCCGACCTTGAAGCAGCTTCACTGTCCCAAATTTTGACTTCGGAAAAGACAAAATGAATTTAGTAATGCCCTAACGTCGACAGCTTCTACAGTCAGGAGCCGCTGATCTATTTTGTGTCGACCTCAAGCTAGATTTCGATTAATGCGATTATAATAGCCATTATTTGCGCGGCTTTCAGTATAATGAACTTCCAAAACTTTTTCTATGTGCGCCGGCATATATTGATGACATCCCACTTCTCATTTGTTGTCTTCATGATGAGGCACGTAAAGTACAACCGCGCACAGACGATTCTTTTGGAGGCTTATATTTGGAATAGCTCAATGGTGTCAGCTTACATTGGTCATCCTGCTGCCAGAGAGCACAATTTAGGCAAAATTATGTTAAAGATACTTCCAATAGCAATAAGCAGAATATCCGCATACCAGCCAACTCTCGCGAGTTTTAGAGAGAAGCTATAGAGAATAGCCCGTTCCTGCGGCGAGCGTCAGTGGCGTCGGCGTAACCGAGCGAACGAGCGCCGCGAAAGATGAAAGCGAACGTGAAGCGCTCGGTGAAAGCAATACATAGCGAAGAGAGCTTGAGGAAAGCGCCGGCGGAGGGTGCAGCGGAACCACGAGGCGGAAAGCGGCGGAGGAGCGCTGAGCTGCCGGCGGCCACGGCATCCGCAGCCGCGTGGGCGCTCTCATCTGCGCGTCCGAGGGGGGAAAGCGGAGAGGGCTACGCTTGTCCGCGGCGTGTGCTGCAGAGGTGAGCCCGCGGTACCAGCGTGTGTGACGGGGAGCACTGCTCCTGCGAGGGGCGACGGTGAGCGGCTACGAGTAAGGCTCGATGACGCTGGTGGCACGACTTTCCCGCGACGAAGAACCGCTCTCGTCGTTGGCGGAGCGAAAGCGTGAGAAGAAAAACGTGGTGCCGCACAAGACCGGCTCTGCGGAGACGATGGCTACGATAGGCCGCCAGAGTAGCGCGCGTCGTCCGTATGAAAACAAAGCGCTGCATGAGCAGAAGTCTGCCTGCGGCGGCTACTGCGAATCGCACCCACGCGTCACCCACGTGCTTCCCCTCGCGAGGGAGAGTGAAAAGCATCTTTAATGAGCCTAAAGATGGCTTGATCTGCAGGAGTGCTTCCCTGTTTACGAGAATCCATTCGCCGTCTTTCCTGCGACCGCCCTCTCAACCAACATGATCTGGTCCGAAAGGCGGGAGCTGGACAGCAGTGTCTCCCACTGCTCTTGGGGATGGGGTGTAGGGGGTAGAGGAGGCAAGTCTGGATTTGGTTTGCAATGTTCCTAGCTATTCGCAGTAGTTACATTGTTCGTCACATTGAGTAGGGAACATGAGGTGAAGCCTCAATCGGTGCGGGAACGTGTTGGTTTGCAACAATCCGAGTGTGGCCTCTTGCGTCTTCCTAAGCTGTGAATGCGGTGGTGGGAGTGTTCTGCGGTTGAGTTTGTAATGTTGAGTAATTTTTTGGCATGTTGTCAGTCTCTCACGATGTCCCGATTAGCCAGGCACAAACGCTACACTTCGCTTCGTTTAGAATGTGCCGCACGAGACCGATTGTCCACCCCAGCCAATACATGGCGAAATGAAAACACGTATATAGGGGCACTCAAATTTCCAGTTAAGGAGTATCGTAATCGTCGCTGAATTTTTTCGTAATGTTTACCAATTCGGGCTTGTTTAACGATTTTACGAATGTTTCGTCAAGTTTTAGGAATAGTGAATTTTGTTTTCAGAAAAACTTCGAAGTTGAAAGAAGAGCCGAGGCAAGATCGGCACAAAAAGAAATGCATACAAAAACTACATTGGCTGGTGCCATTTATTAAGGCAAGTTTCTTGAGCAGGTAAAATCGGCAAGAACAAGGTCACTGAAGCAGCCGCCGTGATATTTTTTTTATTGTAAGCACCTGTTATTCCAAGTTTACTGCTGCTTGTGGGCTGCGTCCAAAGGAACATCATCGTAATTTAAGTGCGAATGTACTCACAACAAGTGTGTGCTGAGGGAAAACATTTTAAAAATGCGTGCTTGCCTCCCCCTCTCCTTCCCACTTTTTCCCTTGTCATATCCCCGAGGATTTTCGCAAATCTCGAACTTCACAGGTTGGCAGGTATGTATGTAACCGAAGACCGATTCCTAACTGCATTTCATGCTGAAAAGAAAACGCAGTGTGCTTTACTGATTTTGCAAATATAGAGCCTCCTATTTCACACCGAAGGCTTATATCGCTTGCTTACGCAAAATGTGTTCTTCTGCGTGCGGCTGTGCCTTGCAGTGTGCATGTCACTGGCGTTTGTTAGTATAATCTTATAAGAGTGCTGCAGATTTGGAACGTATGCTTGGCACATCACGTGGTGAGGCCCGGAAGTGCTGGGTGAGCGAGATAGTCTCAGTTAACCGACATTCTTACGTGGCCTGGAATCCCCTTTCAATCCACCAGATAGTATAGGCCTTTGCGGATGTGTGTTGGTATGAGGATATGTAGGAGCAGCAACGTATTTGGCGCAAGGAATTTCGCAGATTACGTCTAGAGGCGCATATTCATTGAGGAGTTTGTTGAGGATAGTTCGCGGGCTGCCTTGGTCTGTGTGGAGTTGGTGAGCCCTCGGACAAAGCGCCAGGCTGAGATAACGCGTAGCATGTTGTTTGGCTACACCGTGGTATATTCTGAATACGTGGCAAAGTCGGCATTGATCTAAGTTATTCTGCTTTGGAGTTGGACATTGCACTTGTTTTGTTCAATCCGCTGATGAGGCCATGGTGAGCACTGAATGAAAAGGTGTCTCTCGGTTCTCGTGGGCCTGCTGTGTGAAGGTGTGTGTGTGTTTTCGCGTGGACCATCATGTATGTACTGAATGCATTCTGCAAAGCCGAGAAATTCTAGAGAAACGAGTGGCGAAGTTTGCCGCAATTTATGTCAGCTGGTGAGTGTGTGTTGATGGACGTCCACCTTAATTAAATGGAGCATTTGGAGAAGATTGTGTTCGCTCGTGAGTGTGTCTTGAGTATTGTGCCAATCTGCGCGTGAGACTCGAGCGCAGGTCAGTGGTGGTATACCACTCTACGCATTTGGACGTGGGGCGTCGGGGAGTCCGGGTAGTTAAGGATAGTGAACTGGTGTTTCTGGATGGTGTAAAGGCTCTTGGTACTTTTAGCAGTGTTCTTACGATGTCCCCATGCTCTGTGCAGCGTGTTAACCTTGCCAGAAACTGTATGTGTAACTGGGTGCATCTCTTGTAATGAGGTGGTGAGGTAGAGGAAGGTGGCGGGTTGATACGGGGCGCCGTTTACCTTAGTGACATGCACGTGATGGGCTGTAATTTTGCCGAGAGGGATCGGGAGAGTGATTCCGAGGTCTTCTGTTTCATGCACGCTCTAGATGATGATGATGCTTTTTTTTCTGCTAGCGTGAGTAGCGCAGTAGCCCTGTGGTTGCCTGTGTACGCTGTGCATCGTGTGACAGCGGCAGTGATCTTGGGTTCTGGTGGTGGGGGTGGGGGGTGGGGGGCTGCATCAGACTTGTGATGTGCAGTGCACCCCTTTTCCCCTACCCCGGTAGAGGGTAGCCGACCGGAGATAATCTCTGGTTAACCTCCCTCCTGTCTTTCGTGTGCCTTTCTCTCTCTCTCTCTCTCTCTCTCTCTACATATATATATATATATATATATATATATATATATATATATATATATATATATATATATATATATATATATATATATATATATATATATATATATATATCGGAGACACCATAAGTATTACACATATGGCACGTTGCGTGACCGTTTATGCTCAGTCAGTGACACCAACGCCAGTTCCGCGTGACTTGCCTTAATGCGCGCTTCCTTGTGTGAAATAGATGTTTATTGTCATCTCTTTTTTTCTCGTTTTCTTTTTTCCGCGAGGAAAATAATATAAAAAATAGCTTTTTTTTCCCAGCCCTCGCATACGCATATTATATAGAAGTTTGGCTACACAGTTCATCAGTTAGTTAAACTAACTTCTAGCGTTAAATATTCGAATTATGTGCTGGCCTTAGTATACACACAGAAGGGACCAATCAAACCACTGTCGCATTCGAATCAATGCGACGTACAGATGGCTGAAGTCTGTTGCGCCTCTGCAAAAATTCGGCCGAGCAGCATGTATGCAGGCAAAGTCAGCGGCTTCACTGTCCGTGTTGCCGTGCCCTCCAGGCCTGAAATCCCTCTGCTGTGGCCGTCCTCGGTCCTCTCGGCATTCCCCAAATCGTGCGCACTTTCTGTTCCAGGGCAACATTGAGCTCATCAATGAGGATGGCTCCGTGCACAAGCGAGTTCCGCTTGCGACGCAGTTCTTCAACCCTGCAGAAATTTATGCACCCGGAAACCTCGACCGCTTCTATCGTGGCCTCATCAGCCAGGCCGCTCAAACCTACGATCGCTTCGTCACTGAGCAGGTATGTGACCATACGTGCCTTGTGAGAAAGGTGAAAAAAAAAAACAAGATGAATATAGTGCTTTGTGGAGTTTGTATATACGTGTTACTGCACGTGGGCCTATGCAAGAATATCTGGGTATATGAAAGCCGGTTTCTAAAGCGCCTACGTGTCTCTAGCAAAGAACGTTACGGAGAAGCAGCTCACGAGATCCGGTGCCCTAGTAAACGTCCCAAATGAAGAAGCATGAGTTTTATGGACGTAATTATGAAGCTTGAGAAAGCTGCAGTGCTTTGTTTTCTTGCCGCGAGGCTCTGCTCTAGTGAATGTCATCGGTAATGATCGTAATCGTTGGTATCATACGCCACCTTGGAATAGGCTTCCGAACTTATCGAAACAACATGTGTCTCGACCGTGATCAAACCGTAGTCTGTGGTTTTTAGAGGAGAGGAAAATGGGCACTTACACATAGCTTGCTTGTTTCCTCCAAATGAACACGTTCACGTATCGCTCTAGCTTAGTTGGTCAGAAAAAGAAAATGGTGTTCTTGTTGTACTCGTTGGGAAACGAGGGTCGGAAAATCTTGTGCAGAAAGTGGCATGTTTACATTCTGTTGTAGATGAAATCTGTGGTTATCGTTGTTGATGTGCGAACTAGAAATAGAGGGTACGTGATTGTGTTTGCTCGCGAACATAAATACACACGCGAAAACACTAGTGGGTCTCCAGATGCCTTTTCTGCGAAATCTAACCTTCAAGCAGCCCAACATTAGCTTCTAACGAACTTTCGGAACGCCTCTGTTGTCAGAGCTCGCCACTCTCGGGAACCTCCTCTCGCAATATTATTTTTTTCAGTACGTGTGTTATCAGCAGAGTCAAGAAGGGCAAAAATTAGCTTTTCTTGCCAGTTTTACGGCTTTCATTCTACATTTCTATTCACTAGCCGGCTGGAAGCTGCAGCGATACGCTCGCTATAGCAATGCTCTACCCATTGAAAAGTAAGCAGCAGAAGGGAAACGTACGCCCGATCAGGCAACGACCGATTTTAGGCGGAAAATAGCCGCACTGGCTGGTTCTTTTCTTTCCACCACTATACCATTTCTCTTTTATCTAGAATCGTCTAGGGACAAGACGGTTTTGCTTGCTCATTCAAGAAGAACTGGTTGCACGGCCCGTTTAAGATTCTCCTTTGCGACGCAGCAATAAACGGAACACTTTTAAGCAGTAAAACTAAATACGTACACGACAAAAAGAAGTAACTTGTTATAGGTGAAAGCAAGGAGGAGCGTATTTTGGAGGTTTACGTATGTGATGAACTGCATGTATTCAGACTATGCGCGTGCGATTTCAAACTTTTAACCATTTTTTTGGGGGGGGGGGGGGGGTGCTGATATGAGTTTCAATTCGCTCTGGCCTCCGATGCGCAACCAACTCACTTGCTTCGTACTTTAAGGGAGGTTGAAAGGAGAAGACTGAGTCTTTCTAACCGAAACGCATCAAATTCGGCTGTAAAACGTTGGGTCACTTTTCCTACTACTACAGCAATAGCGGCTATCGTTGTAGCGCCACCCGCCGCGTTATCTTGGCGACCATAGCGTTGCGCTGCCGAGCTCGAGGACGCTAATTCGATCCTGGCCGTGCCGAACACAGTTCAATGGATGCGAAATGCAAAAACGCTCGCTCACTTACATTTAGGTGCACGTTAAATAACACCAGGTGGTCAAAATTTAGCCGGAGTCCCCTATTACGGCACGCCTCATAATTGTATCGAGGTTTCGGCAGGTAACACTCCAGAATTTATTTATTTTGTCAATTTAACGACGCAACGCTTAGATATAAATTATCCAGTGCAGGGGAATTATTTTGCCGAGACATCTCTGTGGCCGGGGGATCGCGTGTGGGCTTTAGTGCTACCTGCTTCTCAATCATAAAGCTAATAAAGAAAAGGAAAGTCGGTGGAAAAGGGAAGTTTAAGTAATCTAGAGCACGGACACAATACTCGTACGACCATCGGACTATGTTGCGCCACCGCATTCTTATCACACTGAGAAGAATTTGGTGACAAGAAGCTTGATAACAGTCAGTTTCTTCTCCCGTGACTTCACGTCAGCATAATAGAGAAAGTCATCTTATCTGGTCCGATGGCTCGCACAGTATTAGAGCGGTCACTGTGAAACGCGTGGGACCAAGTTTTCGCCGCGTCTGTTGTGATACGGCTGCAGCTGGATAGCTGTTCTCCGATGCGTTATCTCGCATAGCTTCACTTCGGCGCTGCCTGCAAGGAAATCACAACCTTTGTTAAAAGTTCCCAGCTCAAGGTGGGCAGTGGGGTTGATGTATAGAGTTGACGAAGCTCCCCAGGGCTCGGCTGCCATGGCCGGCATGTATACCTTTGAGAAGGAATGTGCACATCAAAATTTTTTCAGTTGAAAGAACAAATAATTCGTCTCTCAAACTAATGCTATATAAAACACTCATTCGCCCTAAGTTAGAATATGCCGCTTCGGTTTGGGATCCGCATTTTAATACTTTGGTACATACGCTTGAAATGGTGCAAAATAATTCCGTCCGTTTTATACTCTCTAATTACAGTCGTAGCGTGAGCATCACGGTAATGAAAGCTAACCTTAATCTACCTACGCTTGCTTCTCGACGTGCGATGCTTCGCTTAAGCCTCTTTCACAAACTGTATCATCATTCCTACCTGCGTGATTTACTAATACTTCCTCCCCATTACGTTTCGCACCGTTTGGATCATGCTCATAAAGTTGGCATTTCATCGTGTAAAACAGAATCATTCCTACATTCCTACATACCACGCACATCAAATGATTGGAATTGCCTTCCCAAATTGGTAGTAACAATTTCAGATCATGAAAAATTTATGACTTCATTAACCAATGCCCTGTAACATGTTGTTTTTGTTTGCCTCTTTATAGCTAATATTGTATAATTGGAAAAACTGGACTGCTTCTTTGTATATATATGGTATTTTTTGTAACATGTATTTTGCCTCTTCATAACTACTATCGCATAATTAGAAACATTGTGCTGCCTCTTGTAGTTAAAATAATGTTTTTCTGTGTAAGAAAGGACACTTTCTCGCTGTTTCTTACAATAAACGTTCATTCCTCCTCCTCCTTTTGTACCACTCCCCTCTGTAATGTCTGTTGACCCTGAGGGTATCATAAATAAATAAATAAATAAATTTGTATTGCGCGCGATTCTTCACACTTTATGCACAGAATTGTGATAGCGACAGCGGTGGGATCGTAAGGTTCCTCTTCACTGAAGCCACTTATTGATTCTTGGAGACGTTGTGCTGCGTTGATTATAGGTATTAAGGCCGCTTTTGAACACCTTTGAAAACGCAATTAAGACAGGCTTAATAGGAGTGCCACTGGATCTCTTTCAAATAGATTGAGGAGAGTGCAATGGTCGAGTGGGGTTCCTTGCAAGAGCAACTGGTTTTATATTCCCATCGGCCTCACTGACACTGGAACCATGGAACCACGGAGGCGCCTACACCCTACCACTCTGTCTAACTCACTAAAACACTACACTTTAATTCCACAGCGCAAATTTCAACCCCGCGAGTGAATCATCTAAGGCGGCGCCTCCTGGAAGTCCATACTGTCACGGTCGCCCGAAGTCTCTGAGTCGGCGTACGCATAATTGGCTGTCCCTTCTAAAGCCAATGTAAAATGGCATTATGAAGAGACAAGTACAACACGGTGGCGGTGGCGTAGAGGTAGAACACCCGCCTCGCGTGCAAGAGGTCCGTGGTTCAAATCCCGGGGCCGCGCAATTTTCCATCGGATTAAAAAAAAATCCGCGTGTTGATCAAATTGCATAAACAGGCCTGGAGTGTGGCCTGATCCCGGTGACCAGAACCGGTAACGCACTCCCTCACCAGAGCAGGATTCGCCACCCTAGTGCAGTACTTGGCCACAACCTCCTATATGAACACAACAACCAAACCCCGGCCCTCAGTCCCCAGCAGCTGCGAAGCAACTGACCCTGGCGGCGGTCAGATCTGCGACGCAGCAGAGGGTGCTAAGAATCCGTGGTTCCGGACAGGCCGCCATTGGAATCTGCACCTGGCAAAGTTTAATCTAGAACGTTATCTAGTGAGGCGAGTCTAGCAGTGCTATTAGAGGACAGTAAATGGGATATAATAGGGCTCAGTGAAGTTAGGAGGCCAAAAGAAGCATATACAGTGCTGAAAATCGGGCACGCCCTGTGCTACCGGGGCTTAGCGGAGAGACGAGAACTAGGAGTCGGATTCCTGATTAATAAGAATAAAGCGGGTAACATACAGGAATTCTATAGCATTAACGAGAGGGTGCCAGGTCTTGTTGTGAAACTTACTAAGAGGTACAAAATGAAGGTTCTACAGGTCTACGCCCCTACATCCAGTCATGATGACCAGGAAGTCGAAAGCTTCTATGAAGACGTGAAATCGGCGATGGGTAAAGTCGAAACAAAATACATTATACTGATGGGCGACTTCAATGCCAAGGTAGGCAAGAAGCAGGCTGGAGACAAGGCAGTGGGGGAATATGGCATATGCACTTGGAATAGCAGGGGAGAGTTATTAGTAGAGTTTGCGGAACAGAATAATATGCGAATAACGAATACCTTCTTCCGCAAACGGGATAGACGAAAGTGGACGTGGAGGAGCCCGAACGGCGAGACTAGAAATGAAATAGACCTCATACTCTGCGCTAACCCTGGCATCATACAAGATGCGGACGTGCTCAGCAAGGTGCGCTGCAGTGACCATAGGAGGGCAAGAACTCGAATTAGCCTAGACCTGAGGAGGGAACGGAAGAAACTGGTACATAAGAAGCCAATCAATCAGTTAGCGGTAAGAGGGAAAATAGAGGAATTCCAGATCAAGCTACAGAACAGGTATTCGGCCTTAACTCAGGAAGAGGACCTTAGTGTTGAAGCAATGAACGACAATCTTGTGGGCATCATTAAGGAGTGTGCAATAGAAGTCGGTGGTAACTCCGCTAGACAGGATACTCGTAAGCTATCGCAGGAGACGAAAGATCTCATCAAGAAGCGCCAATGCATGAAAGCCTCTAACCCTACAGCTAGAATAGAACTGGCAGAACTTTCGAAGTTAATCAACAAGCGTAAGACAGCTGACATAAGGAAGTATAATATGGATAGAATTGAACATGCTCTCGGGAACGGAGGAAGCCTAAAAGCAGTGAAGAAGAAACTAGGAATTGGCAAGAATCAGATGTATGCGTTAAGAGACAAAGCCGGCAATATCATTACTAATATGGATGAAATAGTTCAAGTGGCTGAGGAGTTCTATAGAGATTTATACAGTAGCAGTCGCACCCACGATGATAATGGAAGAGAGAGTAGTTTAGAAGAATTCGAAATCCCACAGGTAACGCCGGAAGAAGTAAAGAAAGCCTTGAGAGCTATGCAAAGGGGGAAGGCAGCTGGGGAGGATCAGGTAACAGCACATTTGTTGAAGGATGGTGGGCAGATTGTTCTAGAGAAACTGGCCACCCTGTATACGCAATGCCTCATGACCTCGAGCGTGCCGGAATCTTGGAAAAACGCTAACACAATCTTAATCCATCAGAAAGGGGCCTCCAAGGACTTGAAAAATTATAGACCGATCAGCTTACTGTCCGTTGCCTACAAAGTATTTACTAAGGTTATTGCAAATAGAATCAGGAACACCTTAGACTTCCGTCAACCAAAGGACCAGGCAGGATTCCGTAAAGGCTACTCAACAATAGACCATATTCACACTATCAATCAGGTGATAGAAAACTGTGCGGAATATAACCAACCTCTATATATAGCTTTCATTGATTACGAGAAAGCGTTTGATTCATTCGAAACCTCAGCAGTCATGGAGGCATTGCGGAATCAGGGTGTAGACGAGCCGTATGTAAAAATACTGAAAGATATCTATAGCGGCTCCACAGCCACCGTAGTCCTCCATAAAGAAAGCAACAAAATCCCAATAAAGAAAGGCGTCAGGCAGGGAGATACGATCTCTCCAATGCTATTCACAGCGTGTTTACAGGAGGTATTCAGAGACCTGGATTGGGGAGAATTGGGCATAAGAATAAATGGAGAATACCTTAGTAACTTGCGATTCGCTGATGATATTGCCTTGCTTAGTAACTCAGGGGACCAACTTCAATGCATGCTCACTGATCTGGAGAGGCAAAGCCGAAGGGTGGGTCTAAAAATTAATCTGCAAAAAACTAAAGTAATGTTTAACAGTCTCGGAAGAGAACAGCAGTTTACGATAGGTAGTGAGGCACTGGAAGCGGTAAGGGAATACATCTACTTAGGGCAGCTAGTGACTGCGGATCCGGATCATGAGACTGAAATAATCAGAAGAATAAGAATGGGCTGGGGTGCGCTTGGCAGGCATTTATTTATTTATTTATTTATTTATTTATTTATTTATTTATTTATTCCTCAAATGCCCCTGGAGAGGGGTTTTACATGAGGGGTGGTCTGCTTCAAAGGAAAATGCGTTCGATGGCAGTCGTTCGATGGAATTCTCAGATCATGAACAGCAGGTTGCTATTATCCCTCAAGAGAAAAGTTTATAACAGCTGTATCTTACCAGTACTCACGTACGGGGCAGAAACCTGGAGGCTTACGAAAAGGGTTTTACTTAAATTGAGGACGACGCAACAAGCTATGGAAAGAAGAATGATAGGTGAAACGTTAAGGGATAAGAAAAGAGCAGATTGGGTGAGGGAACAAACGCGAGTTAACGATATCTTAGTTGAAATCAAGAAAAAGAAATGGGCATGGGCAGGACACGTAATGAGGAGGGAAGATAACCGATGGTCATTAAGAGTTACAGAATGGATTCCAAGGGAAGGGAAGTGTAGCAGAGGGCTGAAGAAAGTTAGGTGGGCGGATGAGATTAAGAAGTTTGCAGGGCCAACATGGCGACAATTAGTACATGACCGGGGTAGTTGGAGAAGTATGGGAGAGGCCTTTGCCCTGCAGTGGGCGTAACCAGGCTGATGATGATGATGATGATGACGTACAACACGTTATAATAAATACGAAACGTTGTCGATGCCGCCGCCATGGACGAAACAGAAACAAGAAGACTCATAGCATGACGGCGGTGTGTGCAGTTGACAAACCACCTGTACGAGCCGCTGGGTCAGGGCTTCGGCATGGACCTGGTGGCACTGAACATCCAGCGGGGCCGCGACCACGGCATTCCGAGCTACAACGACTGGCGAGAGTACTGTGGCATGGCCCGCATCACCGACTTCTCGCAACTCGCCGAGGTGATGACGCCCGAGTCGGTGCAAGCATTCGCACAGGTCTACAAGTAAGCCCGCCGTTTCGTCAAAGTAAGCTTGCGTAGGTATGGAGGTGGGTGGGTATCATACGACATTTTGTTCGTTTATTAGAGCAGACATTAACTTTAATAGTGGTGATAAGAAAGGTTGCTACAGTAATTCCCGCATATCATGAGAGATACACAAGGGGCCTTGACGAAGTTCCAGGTTAACACGCCCTGTGCTGTAAACCTTAAGCAATATACCTTCGTGACATTTATTACGGTCACGAAGCTTCTATGTAGTAGTCCGTTATGCCACCCACGGTAGCTGCTACGCGGCGCAGCATTGTTCGAGGGGCTAAGATGCTAAACTGCGCAACTGCGCAAATTCACGCAAGCTGCGTAAGGTCCTCTGTTGCAGTTTCTACAATGATCGCAAACGCCGCAGCAATTCTTTAACTGCCAAACTGTTATAGAAGCATACTAAGTGCGAACAATTCAAACTTACCATAATTCGTATATATATATATATATATATATATATATATATATATAAAAATGGCTGTGGCTTAGGTAAGGTTAAGCCCAGGATGCGAAGCATACTAGCCTTTATTTTAGTTGTTGAACCACTGTTTAGCCTGGTGAACTGCTGTTGCTTGGCTATATTTGGTTCGGCTAGACGAAGAAACAACTCATGCATTACTTCTTCGCCTTCAAGAGTGGAACGCGACAGCGTTCCCGTCGACCCGCCAAGGGGTGTAAGACAATGGGCTACAGGGCAGCGACTACGCGCCCCGCATTGGACGCGGTGAGCGTCGAGCAAAGCAGCGTTCGGCGCGGCAACGAAATGTGCGCCTGAGCAAGAGACGCACGCCTTAGAAACAGCTCGTTTCTAAGGCAACACCGCATTCACTAGAGGCGCTTTTGTACCGCGTTGAAGCATCGTAATCGTGGCTCAGTGGTAGCGTCTCCGTCCCACACTCCGGAGACCCTGGTTCGATTCCCACCCAGCCCGTCTTGCAAGAGTTGAGCCAAAGCCACTTCTCCTCTGTCGTGACGTCACGGTGTCACGTGATTTCATGGTCACCGCCGCGCCTGAGGAGCTGGGTTGAGCCCTCGTAATATGCTTCGCATAATATCTGAACGGCGAATACAGCTGAGGACATATTTAAAATCAACTTTAAAGTACGTGCACGCAGCCAACCGTAAAACGCAGCGCGCCTCGCGACATCGTCATCAAGGAAGGATCGTAAACAACCGAGAAAACGCCGCCATGCTGCTTGCACGTGCTCTTCTTCTCAGTTGTTTCTTGTAGTGGTACGCTCTCAGTGTCGCTGCAACTGCAGAATTAAGCGGCAGTTTTTGTCGTGTCCGCAGATATCCCGCACTATCAGCTTGACTGCGCTGCACTGACCAGGCACGAATTGCGAGTACAGCCGTGCAGCACAATGCCGCGTAATACTGCGTCGTTGACTTCTGCCGAACACATTCAGGGTTGGGAATAGCGATGCATCGTTTTCCCCACAATAGCCTTCTCTGGCAGAAGTGGATATGCTACTATTAAATACCGTGCAGGCCACGACGTTCGACGCCGATTTGTCGTGTCTTACCGACGAAACGATGTCGCCGATGAGAGGGTGTTGAGGTTCATTCTCGCTGCCAACGGCCTCAATATCCGAGTCGCTGCCTTCTAGTGGGTCGAATCGAAAGTGATTGGCCATGTCTAATACGTCGGTGGCTCAAGCCTGCAGGAAACTGTCGCCGCTGGGCGACGAAAACGACGACGACGATGGTGGCGAGGACATCACGAAGCACGTGCAGGCGTAGCAGGCGAACTAGCAAGCCGAAGCTCGCGCGCATCATTGCATACGTCACAGATTTTGCGATCACCTGCCCAGCAGTGTTTACATTCCTTCTCTAGCTCATTTCATTGCTCTCTCAAACCGAAACTTGGACTGGTCGCTACAGCGAGACTCCAAATAATTACCTGTCGCGCTCTGAAGTAAATGAGGTTTCGTGCGTTAGGATGGGTCATCAGCTACTTAATAAAGCAGAAAACAACAGATCGATTTTAAATGCTTTACAACTAGTAGCGATACGTACAATTTTGTTTACTTTCATCCTATGCAATGAGTAATCTCATGGAATTATCTTGTTTATCCACCACAAAGGTCCCAACTTTATTGTCGTGAAATTTTTATGTTTATGCACTGCTTCGTTCAGAATCTATGCCGAAACGCACACTCCGATTCAGGTGGATACGTAGTGTGAGGCGTATACGCCGCGATGCCGCAAGGATTGTAAGGCGATGTATGACACTTGTCGAGGGAACAATGGCAGCGACAGGTGCACACGCAGAAAAGTACTCCACGTATCAAGCCACTTTTAGAGATTCTGTACATCTTGTGACACAGTGGGACGTGCCCATTCTGGACAATTGTCCAAGAACGGGAACATTCCCAATGACAAATATCGAATGGATAAATAAAGAGAAATAAGTAAAATAAGAATAAGCCATTCTATTTACAAATCGGTGTGAGTTAGAGATATCTGTTAGCCGACATGAAATGTTCAGCTTTTATGTAGAAACCGTGGTGGGGCATGCACATTTTGGAGGATTTGCCAAGAACTAGCGCACGAACACACTCAGTGGCCACATCAAAGAAAGTAAAGTAAATCCAAGCTTACGGCAAATATAATTCACCATCACATTAACAGATTGGTGTGCTTTAGAAATGCCTGTGAGCCAAGATTATGTGCTCAGGTTTTATCTACGAAGTTAATATAATAATTAATGTAATTATCATCTGCATACTTGTTGAGAATGCAAGGGTTGTATAAGGCACCTCGCTGGTAGTTTCGTACAACCTTTGCATATATATCCACAAATATATCCGCCGAGACAGCGACTCTGTTGTCATGTCAGTGTCGCAAATTTCCAGGCCTTTGTTGATTTTATATGTTCTGTTAGGTCTATTAAACTTCTCTTTCCGACCCGACAGCACACAGCAGCCAGCCAGCCACGCGAAACCCGGGAAAGTAGGCAAAGAAAGCTCCGCTTTGAAATACTTCCCCAGGAGACGCCGATATTGAAATAAGTTCGCCTCCGCCGTGACGTGACGGAAATGAGCGAACTTAATTGGCTCCGCAAATTCTCATTGAGTTGGACAGCGGTGTAATTGGCCATGCATTCTTAGGTTGTCATTGACTATAGGTTGAGGGAAGGCCAACTCTCGCTGACTGCCGTCGTTGTGAACACAATTTCGGGCGAGCGAGGCCTGAACGCGTGTGCCGCTCCGCAGGTACCCCGACGACATCGACCTGTTCCCCGCGGGCGTGAATGAACGCTCGGTGCCCGGAGGCACGCTGGGCCCCACCTTCGCCTGCATCGTCGCGGAGCAGTTCCGAAGGATGAAGAACGGAGACCGCTTCTGGTACGAGAACGGAGGACTGGAGTCGTCTTTCAACGAAGGTCAGAGCACATGAGAAGCTTTACCGTTGACTTCCTCTGTTGCTGGTACTGCTCCTGATCATTGTCTTCTGGCTCGTAAAAGCGGTTGTCTACGACAACCTTTTCGAGCGAAATAGATGAGCGTACGTGAGCTTCTTAGATTTGTATAATCAACGTCAGCATGTCGTACTACGTCTGGATGATATGTAAAAAAAAAACAAGCAAATAGAGCAGTGGGACCACCGCTGGTCCCCTGTTCAGTGGCTCTCTCTTTTGCTGCTGCTTTCTACAATAAAAAATCGAATAACTGTGTTCGAACCGACAGCAAGACCAGTGCCACACGTGGTGCTGAGCACGCGCAACTACAGGCACTCTAATACCGTAGCCTCAACTATATCTCTCTGTGTTAAGGCGTTTGGGACGCTTTGTTTGGAATGCGCACGAACATCCACCATACTGACGTACTTGGAGCATCCCCATAGAACAGTTAAATACAATAAACAAAGAAACGAGCACGACCAGATCTATGAGAAGCAATTTACTCTTTCCAGCACCTTCCAAATATTTAGTGTTTTTGTTTGCCAGACGGCCGCAAATCGAGATCTGCTACTCTGTTCGTATTTGCTTCAATCGAGTTTGTACAAAAGCTTAATCTGGACTGCGAAATCCCGGCTGTGCCACAAGCGTTCGTATTTTCGCCTAGAGTGCTTCAGCAGTGACTGAAAGAAGTTAACTTCGCTCGCCGCGAGCTTTGCTTCAAGAACGTCAAGCAGTTTTCTTCACCAAAACATATGTGAAGGCGCACGAACGCGCCTCGTGTCACGCGCGAAGCGTACGACCCGCCACGCGACTGCTGTCCTTCGAGCAGCGCCCTCTCAGGGCCGCGACAAGGTCTCGGCGCACGCTGTTCGCTGACGCCATGCGTGTCGCGCACAACGGCGCCAGGTGGGAGTGGCCGTTGGTGAGCTCACTTCGAACACGCGCCTTTGTCGACGCTGTTCGCGCGCAGATAGTGGCCCCTCTGCCCAAGCAGAGTGCCGCATTTTCTAACTCTTTGTCATCGTTGGAATCATGTAGAGGGCCTCGATAAGTGATCAACCTTCTGCGTGCACTGATAATCAATGGTAGCTAGATGTGACTCGCCAATCTCTTTCTTTATTTTCCCTTATTCCAGATCGTTATTTATAACCTCGCATACAGTAAAAACCACCAGTAATGTTGAGCATTCAAATTATCATTGCGGCAATAACGCAGTCAACAGAAATTGCCTATACCTTCTAAACCTTCAGACAGGAAAGTTCGAATTTCAGTAAGAATGCCACTCTAGTTCATTACAATCATTTACACTGTTTAGACACTTAAAGAATACAATGAATAGAATATAAGGGGGGGAAAACGAATGACCGCAGTTTTAGCATTCGCGTTATGTTATATTTCGTTGGGCTCGGCTTTGCATGCTTCACGACCCCCGCACCTAAGCTTGCTTGTTTATGTCCCAATATGATGTCTTACTCCCTCTCGCTTTCTTTCTTTCTTTTTTCAGTGCAAGTTGAGCAAATCCGCAAGGCAAGCTTGGCTCGCATCATTTGTGATAACACAAACTTGCAATACGTACAGCCCCTCGTTATGATCAGGGAAGCAAACTGGTGAGTGCCTAGAAACATTTTCTTTCCCTTTCATCGAAGAATAGGCATGATGTTTACAAACAATAAACATTGCAGTTCTTTCTTCAAACTTCAAAAAACTTATTACCATCGCACGTTCCCTCCGTTCAACACAGGAATCCTAAGGTCGACTGTAGCGGTGAGGACATCCCACGAGTTGACCTTGACAACTGGCAGAACGAACCAGTCTGGACTTAGACTTTCCGCCACCTCCACGTGCCAAGAGTCAATGCGGCATGCATCTTCCCTTTCTGTGCTAAAGCAGTTCCCTCATGTTTCATACAGTGTCTCTTAACTATGTTTTGTGCTGTTCCAATGTGACCTGTGTTGTAAAGTGTTCATTAAACAAACGCCAAAATGAAAGAAATTACATCCTCCTGTATTACTAAATATGGGCCTTACTTTATTTGGCGCCTTACGCGCTCTAAAGCGGGGAGAAATAAACATTTTAGCCCCTGTCTTGTCGTAGTGCACATTTTGCCTCGCAGGCTCACGCAAACTTCGCGTGCACCGATTGCCACAGCGCGTGTATCTGCATAATTCTTTTTTTTAAGTTACGGAAGTGGACTTCGTTCTTCGCGAGACATAGAGTCGATCTTTCCGAGAGTGTTATTAGAGGAAACAAGAATGAAACGGGATAACGCTCCAAACGCACCAATGCAACGTGAAGCAAGTCCCGCCGCAGCCTTCTGACGACAGGAATTCGACAACGTCGACCAAGAGGAGACGCATCTCGATAATGTATACGAGCAATAAAAACAGCGCTAAACGACGGGACGAGTGAAGGGACACAGACAACAGCGCTGACTAACAACCAAAGTGTGTTTATTCCGTCAGTCAGCAAATATATGCTCCGCCGCTATCTGAAACCACAGAATCTACAGAATAGGGCTAGCGCAGGGGGAATTGCAATTAATGTGATAAGAAGGCAATCTCCTTCGGAAGGAGAGAAATGGACGGAAGGCTTACACATGCTTCGCCACTAGCGTGAATGTGGAAGGCTTCGGATATAAGGCGTGCGCGGTCATCACGATATTTTGACAGATAGGTTACACCTTCGAAAGATGGCTTGCAGCCACATTCATTGCAATGCAGTGACAACTGACTATCTTTTGCCCGTTTTTGAAATTTGTTGAAGTGCTCGCGCATGCGGTCGTTGATGCAACGCCCCGTTTGGCCGATATAAAAACGCTTGCATCCCCCTTTCATGCAAGCGTTTTTATATCGGCCAAACGGGGCGTTGCATCAACGACCGCATGCGCGAGCACTTCAACAAATTTCAAAAACGGGCAAAAGATAGTCAGTTGTCACTGCATTGCAATGAATGTGGCTGCAAGCCATCTTTCGAAGGTGTAACCTATCTGTCAAAATATCGTGATGACCGCGCACGCCTTATATCCGAAGCCTTCCACATTCACGCTAGTGGCGAAGCATGTGTAAGCCTTCCGTCCATTTCTCTCCTTCCGAAGGAGATTGCCTTCTTATCACATTAATTGCAATTCCCCCTGCGCTAGCCCTATTCTGTAGATTCTGTGGTTTCAGATAGCGGCGGAGCATATATTTGCTGACTGACGGAATAAACACACTTTGGTTGTTAGTCAGCGCTGTTGTCTGTGTCCCTTCACTCGTCCCGTCGTTTAGCGCTGTTTTTATTGCTCGTAATCATGAACCAACCAGCCCAAATGCGTACTCTTTTGCAGTTTATTTCGATAATGTCGTCGTCGAGTTTTGGTGCGCGTGATATGGAATTGTTACCGCAATCGATTTTGACTATATTAGTGCATTTCCGGGAATCACGTTCGCGGTGCAGTTGCCTCGAAATCAATCGTTCAGTGTCAGCTGCTACTTCGCTTCCTACACTGCAGTGTCTTTGTCGCGCCGTCATTTCCGTGACGACAACCTCGGGGTTAAAGCGCACACTGACCGCCAAACAGGGGTAGGATGTGGGGGAGCACACCTGCCCCTCCCCTAAAAAATGACGTGAGACAATAACCGCCAGCCTCCCCCTTCCCTCATCCCTTTCCTCATCCTCCCTCTTCTGATCAAGAAGAAGAACAAGAAGAAAGAATTCCTGGCTATGCCGCGCTCGTTTGTCGGCTGACCATGACTTTCATTTAAACAACTACAAGTGTTTTCGATTGGATAGACCTTCCCGAGGTGGTGGATTAGTTTTTTTCATTTCGTCTAAATTCTGTCATAAAGCAAAAATTTCACATCATACTCTATCAGCTGATTGTGCAATCCTAATATTAGAAATAACTATTCCTGGTCCCCCCCCCCCCCCGCTTTGTATGATTAACTCTTTCCCGCTGGGGTGCAAGACGTACGCGCACTTGATGTCGCAGTGTCCTATTGCAAAAATAACATATTGTCGGCGGGAGACTTCAACTCACACAATGTGTCATGGGGATTGCGCAATGATTCATCTGGGAAACGCTTATAGGATTGGACTAATGCAAACAATTTCACGTGTTTGAATGCTAAAGTTGCCACTTTCATGCGTTCGCAGTCGCGATCTGTCCTAGGTTTGACAATTGTTACCTCAGGCGTTTCCATCTTTTCTTGGGCTGTGGTCGATGCCGCCACTAGTAGGGACCACCGTCCGATTGTCATTGATATTAACAACCCCCTGATTTCTTTAAATAAACATGCGCAGACTTTTGTGGACTACTCAAAATTTAAACATAATTTACAGTGAACTTTGTCTTCTATGACAAGTATGGAAAGAAATATTAAAGCGGTGAGCCTTTGTGCAATATTGAGAGGTACCATTAAAAAATCTGAATGTGTAGTCTCATCAACAAGAGGCTGTAATGATTGTCCGTGGGGGAATAGTGATTGCGCACGGGATTGTAGACGCCGGAAAGCTGCATGGAAGAAACTTATTTTTAATCAGTGCCCTACTAATTGGAGTAACTGTAAGTATGCTGCTGCTATATTTAAAGGAACAATTTTATTAGCGAAGTAGAAATATGATGAAAAACGGGATGATTCTTTATTGAAAAGTGCTAATAAAAAAGCACTGTTTAGGTTTCTCCGCTCTCATAAGGCCGTTCCAATGCCCATAAATATTGACACAGTTGTTCTGTCCCCAAAGGAATTGTTGGAATCACTAGGTAAAATTGTTAAAGGTTTAGAACAGCGCTTTACAACTCAGCTGCAGGTAAACTTCGTAGGAGCTCTGGCAGGGGATAATTTCGTAGAGGTAACAAAGGAAGAGCTTCAGCACGTTGTTCAACTGCTCCCTGGCACAGATCCCGGTCCAGGTGGCATTACATCAGGCATGTTGAAAATATTGTTTGACCTCTCCCCGCAAGACCTCTGCAATATAGTTAATTACTTCCTCATGAACGCCTGGACACTTCTTCACTGGAAACTCGCAAAAGTAATCCCCCTGCTTAAAAAGCAAGGAGCGTGAATGCATATATATAAGGCCAATCGAACTAACTTTGAATGTTATAAAATTGTTAGAAAGGGTATTGTACATTCGTACCATGACATTTTAAAATGATAATGCACTATGAAGCCCATGTTCGATTGGATTCAGACCTGGATGCTCGATATGGTGCGCACATGTTGATTTAGAGGGACGCATTAAGCTTGCTCGACACAGGCGGCAGTATGCAGTTTTAGTGGCACTTGATTTAGATAAAGCATACGACAGCGTAGAGCATGTCACACTCCTTAATGGTTTGAATAGCATGAGTTTTCCTCGGGATATTATAAATTGGATATATGAATTTTTAAAGCATAAGAAATTTTATTGTTCCCAACGTGGCTTGTTGACGAAAAAATATAATCAATCAAAAGGAATTCCCCAGGGATCTGTCCTTTCTCCTATATTGTTTAACATTTTATTAAGCTCAATCCCATTGTGCGATACCGAACAAGTATATGTTTATCCAGACGACATAGCGTTTTTTGAATCTGCGAGTGATATTCACTCATTACAAAGAACACTGCAATCATATTCAGGAACGCTTGAAGCTTGGTTTGCGTATATTCGAATGTTGCTTAGTGTCAACAAAAGTTCCTTGATTGTGTTTCCATTAAATGTACCAGTTAATATCTCTCTCCAATACCATCAGGAAATAATTCCGCAAGTGGACTTCATCAAATATCTAGGTGTAATATACAACGCAAAACTGAACTGGCGAAATCACATTGACCATGTTAAATCTAGGGCATCACGCGCTGTTGGCATGATAAGCAGGCTTGCACGACATCGCGCTGGGCTACGCAGGGATACTCTAATAATGATTCATCGCCTGTGCGTTCGATCGATACGGGAATTTGGGTGTGTGCTATTCTCTGGTGGGCCAGTATAAATTACCCAAAGTTAACCCCCTGGTTCTTCTAGAGTGGGAGGCTCTCCGGAATGGTCTTGGTTTACCTAAATTTGTAGCTAACAATGTTTTACATCAAGAAGCACGACTGCCTGCTCTTTCCTGTCGATTCCGCATTATAACTGTGAAGAGGTATTTAAACATTTATGAATCTTCTTTGAGAGGATTACAGTTTGTAACTATTATTGAAATGAAGGCGTTTTTCGATGAGCATTGGTCTCGCTTATATAGACCTCAGGTTTTGTTTGTACAAGCTGAGCTAGATTCACTAAACGTTAATGTACACGAGATCATTTGCCCAAACAAGCTCATGCCTAATCTAAAGATTGAATATGATGATAGATTTCCATCGAATGCCAAACTCTTGCCTACTACATATTTACTGGCATGCATCAAGGTCATTTAACGCAATTGGGAATAGACCATGTGGTCGCGACTGATGTGTCAATGAGTGAGGCGAAAGCGGGTGTGGGTATTTTCTACGAGTCACTATCCTGGTCATATGCATTACGCTTTCCTGATTTCATACCCGTATTTCTGACTGAACTATCAGCCGTTATCTTAGCTCTTCGAAAACTTCCTTCAAATTATTCAAGAGTGGCTATAGTGACTTTATTTACTGTCATTACGCACATCACTCACTTCATCTTCAGACATTACTGTAGCAAATACATATAAATCATTAATGCCCTCAAACTTAATCCTGGTGCCGTTGGTATGGATTCCAGGTCATTGTGGTATGTTCCTAAATTAAATGGTAGACACACTTGCCCGTATGTCTCTTGATGGACCAGCCATGTCCGTTACGCCTATTTCGGCGTATGTCACTTCGGCTAGGTTTAGAAAATTTTCTCTTTTCCAAGATTCTACAAAATCGAAAATCCAAATATCAGAATTTAACCATTTGTCTTTTCATGGGACAATAAATGGTGTCCCATACGTAAATTAGAAATCTCCATAGCAAAATTACGATGCCGAATTCCACCATTAAATTTTTGCCTATGCAGGTCTGGTCTGGCACAGTCCCCTCTGTGTCCAACCTGCCAGGAACCCGAAAACATTGCATGTCGTCGATTTAGAGAGCGGAGAAAGAAATTAGAATTTTCATTCCGAAAATTGGTTATTTCTTTAACTACTCAAAATATCCTCTCCTTCGAGGCTTATTCATTGGGCTTTAGCCACAGGAACATCTGCGAGGCCATTTGCGACTATCTCTGTGACACAAGAAGGCTACCATGTTATTTCTCGAAATCAATAATTGGATTCATCCTTACATCCCTGATTCTGTCTTCGAAATCATTCTAATACCACCCAAAAAAGAATACAAAATTTGCTGTTTAAATAGGATTAGAAAAAAAAAATGTATTTCTATGTCTGCCCCGTAAATCTATTTTTTATTAACATGACCGTTATACTTCATCCCGATTTAATTTTCCGTATAAGTTTTTTTTTTTCTCTCCCTTTCCCTATAACATTTAACCTTTAACCACCAGCTTCTTGGCCATTCCCCCGTAGTTAGTAAGCGCCACAAGTGAAAGAACAAGCAAGAAAGCAAGCCACTGCTATCGACCCTTTATGTTTTTTTTTTTAATACGTCTTTATTTCTGCGTTTAATAGGCCAAGCCTTGCGGCAGAAAAGGGGAGCTCAATGGGGGAGGGGGACCGGTGCTCTCTTCTTCCTCGAGGTGGAGTGGTCCCGAGGTCGGCTCTGCAAAGAGGCGGCCAGGCCCTTCCTTGTCCCTGAAAAAGTCCAGAAAAGCACTCCAAAGCAGGACTGCGTCCTTGAGCCCGATGTGCGATGGCGGGTCGAGCCACTGCTGCAGGGTGCCAGGTCGGTTCCCGCCCAGGGAGCGTAGTGTCCTTTCTCGGACCGTGTCAAAGGCAGAGCAGCTCCACAGAAGTTGTTCGGCCGTACCTCTGGCTGGGCATACCGGGCACTTAGGGCTCGGGTATGAGTGCGAGGTTGATGAGGTGTAGCCTTGCTGGTGACAGAAGCTGGCCGGTCTTTATGCTTTATGCTTTATGCTTTATGCTTTATGCTTTATGCTTTATGCCCTTTATGCCCTTTATGCTTTAATTACTCAGAAGCGGTCGCCAAGTCTACGTTCACAGTAACCGGTGACCTCTGTTAATTCAGACTAGCCGATGCCTTTAATATCGAGATTTGCGCAATATATGGAATCGACAATAGTTTCAAGATTAATGTGCAGAAAACAAAAGTAACGTTCAACTGCCTGGCAAGCGAATAAAATTTCGTGATATGTATTCAGTGTCTTGAAGTTGTGCAGTAGCACACGTTTATTTGAGCTAGGTAGTGACGGGGCACCCGGATCAAGAGAAAGAAATCTCCAGAGGAATACAAATTGGTTGGGACATATAGGGCAGGCATTCTCATGACATTAACGGCACCTGACCAATATCCATAAGAGAAGGAGTATTATCAGCGTATAATGACAGTGCCAACCTGTGCCTACGCTTAAAAAAAAAAGAAGAGAAAAAAATTGTGAAGAAGTTAATTAAGGACCTCGCAGTGAGCGATAGAATTCAAATGATGGGCATAATGTTAAGTTGTGGGTTTTCACGTGCCAGAGCCGCGATTTGATTATGAGGCCCGCCGTATGTGAGGGACTGCGGGTTAATTTTGACCATGTGGGATTCTTTACCGTGCACCCAGGGCATGATGTTAAGCGACAGTATGACTGGTAAGACAGCGTTCCGGACTAGCAATTAAGCAGTGTAGATTAAAAGATACTTGAGAGCAAGGTCAAATATTGCGTGCAGAACTGCGATGGTTGGTACTCTTCAACAGAAGCAGTGTCAACGGAAGTAAAACGTAGTCGAAAATGGCAAGGATTAGGTGATTAGGTGCGAATATTGTGTGGGTCAGAACAGAGAATGTGCTTGAAAAATAGCGGAAGAGGACGCATAGCATCATGGCGAGCGAGTGTGCTGGGCTGTTCGGCGCGTGCGCTTTGCTCCGCGGTGCTTTGCGGTCATAGATTCTTGCATGTTTCAGATTCTTTCTTTCATATATACGTGCCATACTTTGTCAGCCGGTCTCTTGCTACAAAAACTTTTTTAGTCGGAGTGAGAAATTCTTTCTCGGTATACCACAAACATGTCACTAGAAATTCGTTCGTACTGCACTCGTGCTGTATCAGGTATTGTTGAGTATTCCTTTCTTTTCATGCTTGTGCTGAAAAACGAAAACAAGCTTCATTTCCCTAAATTTTCTTTATATGTTTTGTGCGGCGTTTACGCACTGCTTTTCCCTTCCAGACAGGTTTGGTTAGGTCTCCTGAACTGCATATTTGAATGGTGTCAGCCTAAGCTAAAACAAACAAAAAGGACCACTCTTTCCTCTGGGCTAGAAAACCCTCCAGACGTGTGTCGCCAACTCGTCTATGTCATGGTGTCCTCGACGACAGAATGCGTTGATCAACAGAGGGCAGACGTATTTATCTGTAGCGGCTGCCTTGCATCGCTCGGGAGAGCCGCACTCGATGTTTTATTGCAAATCGCTGCTGGAAGAGCCCGAGTGCCGATAACAGACCGGTTGGGGCCGCGCGCCGGCGTCCTTGCCAGAAAGATTCATCCGGCTCAGGCCGGAATTGTGCCGCCGATTTCGAAACATGTACTTTGCCGATCAAGATATAGCCATTATCGGCACGCGGCGCGGTCGAAAATCAACGCTGGCTCCTGTCAAAGTGGGCCCGTAAATAAGCGAAAGAAGCGCACGCGCCGGAAGTCGACGCGCCCCTTCATCGCTCCTGCCCTGCAATGCCGATTTAACTCTGCCGCACTGTACTTCGGCCCTCGAATGATAAACACTTTCGAAATAGCGGGCGCACGACTGTATAGTAGACCGAGGCCTAGCTGACGGGTGTTTGAACTGTGAACAACAAAAGGAAACGGCGCAGACATAAGCACAAAAGAAGCTGGAT
The DNA here is from genome assembly GCF_038994185.2 of Dermacentor albipictus. Taxonomy (NCBI): domain Eukaryota; kingdom Metazoa; phylum Arthropoda; class Arachnida; order Ixodida; family Ixodidae; genus Dermacentor; species Dermacentor albipictus. The sequence goes on from NC_091821.1 coordinate 109,039,535, forward strand.
AACCAACAGGCCCATCAGCCATATCGCCGTCGCGCTTTTTCTCCCGAGCATTTGTGCGTGTTTCCCTCCGTGATATTTAGCTGTGTCTGGGAGAGCTGATTACGACAAGCTGCCATCTGAAATTTGTAGGGGCTAAATAAAGCGCACCGCAAGGCGAGGATAAATTCCGACAATTGTAAAACCGCAAGCAATCCACTCATTTGTAGTATACTGGTTTGTCGGTGCTTTTGGTTTTGCTGAAGTGGACGCCTCAATCCGCCTATACCTAATAACGAAATGAATCGCCTGCCTCTGGCACACATTACGCGCAAAGCCGTCACATCTCCGGTAAAACCAGTTTTTTGTTCGCTTCAACAAGGTGAGAAGCCTTTTTATTTCTATTCTTAACTGAAATTGAAACGACAGACTCGTTCTCAGCAACGGAATTCCGTGGGCATTGAGCCACCACGCAGAAAATACCTTCATGCACGCTGGCAGCGTGGCTCACTGCAAAATGCGAAGTTGTTAGGCCGAAAGTTATAACAAGCGTGTGAACTGCAATGGACACGGAGGCAAGAACACCGTCGTAAATTATTCAAATTACGGCGTTTAGCTTTTTGGCAAGCAGCCCACTTTTTTCTTAACGAGGCATTCTTCTAAAGTATTCGTCAGAGCGCTGCTTTTTCTTCATAGACATTAACTTACTTCATAAGATTCAAGGCGCGCCTTCATTTTCTTTCAAAAGAATCGACTGATGTGCTAGTTGGTATATTGCATTACGTGAGGTATATAAGCGAATGGGGCACGAAGACGAAGTTATCGTTAGCTTCCCCCCCCTCCCCCAATGGAGGATCTGGCTGCTGCTGCTGTGCCGAGTAGACAATTTGGGTGACTGGGTAAGCGTTATGCTGAGTCTGTGCTCGAATATACAAGCAGAATAAGAAGCGAAGAATTGGCAAGAGAAGCAGCCGAGTGTGGAAAAAGGAGTGAAGAGAACAAAATGGGACGAGGCCGTGCTCCAAGGCAACAACAGCAACAAGTCCGTTAGGTGAGCGAGCATGCCGTCAGCTATAGATAGAAGTAAAGAACAAGTTAGCAACAAGAAATTGAAGAAGTCGGCTACAAAGAAATATGTAAAGTTCCGTTACACTTACATAATTTTGTGCGAACCATTCGCGTCATTGGCGTTACGTTTGCTTAGCATTTGCTTTATAACATCAAAGAAAGCTTCTCTTAACACCCACGTAAGCGTGGGATCCAACGAAACTTTCTTTTTCATTTCTCCTTTTTAATTTTCTCCTCCCTTTTTCTTCGTTTCTTTTTGTTTCTTTCGTGTGTGTGTGTCGGTGCGCAGTGTTAACCGGCTCCAAGGTAGCACACACATTCTTCCCTTATTGTCGTTTTATAAACAACAACAACAGCAACAACAACGCGATGCGTGCATATCATTCTTTTTCAGAGTCGCGCAGCTCCTGAAGGGGCGTGGGGGCAAAGGGTGGCCGCGTAAACAGTTGCGCCACGACGAGCATGGAGTGTTTGCACAGCGCTCTGCACGTGCGTCGCAGGAGCTTCTCCGTCACACCACACCGGCGAAAACAGTGGCTCGTGGCCAAAGGGACGTTATGAAACGTCATAGTGTATCGACCACGGGCAAGAACTTGTCTCGCATTTCGTAATAGGTGCCGCGCAATGGAAAACTTGCCTGGCAATTTGTTCACTACACCCTTTCTCAACTTCCTTTTGTAATAATAATAATAATAATAATAATTATTATTATTATTATTATTATTATTATTATTATTATTATTATTATTATTATTATTATTATTATTATTATTATTATTATTATTATTATTATTATTATTATTATTATTATTATTATTATTATTATTATTATTATTCAGTTGTTACAAGGATACCAACGCCCTTCGTCAGCCCGCAAAAATCATCACGAGAGATATTACGTGCAGAGGACACAGTGGAGTTATCCGCATTGTGGATAACGCCTCCGTCGGAGTCATTTTCGTTTGCACTTTGTCAACGTTTAATAGGTTCCGGAGCCTATTCACTTGGTAATGGTGGAGCGATGGGACTTCGAAAAAAAAAAATTTCACGGTCTCCTCATGTTATCAGCCGAGGGAGATGCAGTGCAATAAGCACCTGGGGGATTCTGCCACTCAATGAACTCTCCATCAGACAGGCATTGGCACCGAATACGCCCCTTCGTGGTGATCCGCGGGGTCTGACACTGCTCCATCTCAGTTTCTGCCTCAGCCTGACAAGGAGTTTCGCGTTCGGCTGCAGCCGTCCTCTTTTTCCACACGGCTTTTGATGCCGCCAAGCTTCGATGCCATGGCTTTCGATGACTTCCAAGTGTGGGTCGGACGTTTCGGCAACCCGACGCTCCCGCTCTGCTTCGGACTCGCGACACCGTCTCTCCGCTCAGCACTGGCCACTGTATGTGTGCGCGCGCGTGTATATTTAGCCCAAACATTTCTTTTAACCACACTTAGGGCGATTCAGCCTGCTCAGGTGAATTACCTGAAGGGAGGATGTTACTTGCGCGACAAATTGCTATGTTCAGGTGGCTAAATAAAGAAAATTTACTAATTAACGTTCTAATTGTTCACTTCAGGGCAAATGTTCTTATTCTGCAATTTAAGCCCAGCAGTAGTGAGGCCCTGTCTGCTTAACAGAAATCCTAAGACTATTGCGCTGCTTTCCAGATATCTCCACCCGATATTTGATAAAGAAAGGTGCATTGGCGTTACAGTTAAGATCATGCCACACTGCCTGATGCAAGCTTTTGGTATACTGTTCACTAGAACGCCAATGTATATATATATATATCGCAGCACACATTAAGGCCGGAAATCTCGAAAGTTATGCGAGTCTTACGATTTCTGCTAAGCGGGCATCACAACTGCTCGGCTTTAATTTCGCGATTTCAACATGTTGCCCAAAGTGAAGAATTAAAACGTCTATTAGTGAACATATTTAAATGGCGACCGGGACATTACCATTTGTCACCCAAGTATGCTACACTTCTTCAGATAATCAACCTGAGCAGACAGATTGATAAAAAATATGCTCGAACTAAAGTAAACAAAAAGCAGGTGGTATAACAAACGAAGAGCGAATTTTTCACCTTTGAAAAATTCATGCATGAAATACCCTTTCATCTGAAAATGTCTAATGAGCTCAACGAAGTGTCAACAGAGAATACAACACCTTTTTTTTCTATAACAATTTCCGTAAGTGATGGAGCAACGCGCCTCGCATGCGCACTCCTTTCCAAACCACGGCGGAGGACAGTGTCACGAGACGCTCATGTAATCGCCCACGCATGCCTCCTCTCCCCTGCCTAGATCCTTTTTATTATTATTATTATTCCCGTTCGCGTCCACGTGCCTGCCCCTCACGTCCGGCTGTTTTCGATGATACCCCATTACGCCGAACGCCCTTGAATGACACACATAATTATGTCGCATTAATACGTAGAACGAGCTAGTTTGGTAAACAGGCCATCTCGGGAAGCTCACTGGTTTGAGTCGAGTGGGTTGGCACGAACACTGGATCGTGATCCGCCCGCAAGGAGGCGCCACTCGGATTGCGCAATTATTGCGGAATATTTATAACCCGGTCAAAACGTCATGTTGGGCTGCATAGCTGGCTTGTCATGGCTTACAAACGGCGCCAGAGGGCACGAAGGACAAATGGGAAGACATCGAGGCGATCACTTCCGTCTTCTGTGGCGCCGTTTGGAAGCCAAAGGAATTTACCCCCTGGCGCAGGCACTCGCAATATTTTAGCTTGACGGCTGTTCCATATGCCCTATCTCAAGCTCCATGAAAAGTGCGAGGAATTAGTTTTTTTTTTTTTATGACCGCCCTACCAAAAGTATTCAGTGGCGGCCGCGATATGTTTAGGAATAGCATTAAGGAAAGTAAAAAAAAAACAGTATGTATACGGAGCATCAAGGGAGGTCGATAGACCAGTCCTGAGACTATCGCTCAGCACTTCAGCAATCATTTTCACAGCATTTTTTTTCTTTTCGTTTTTCTTTTATATAGCCTGTCAGCAAACAGCACTACACGAGACATTTCAGATATTAACCTTGTAACTTACCATGGCGTCGTCAACATGTTTCCTAGGCTAAAAGTGAAATCCTCACCTGGACCCAACGGTATAGTTAGCTGATTAATGGATTTTCTTGGCGCAAGGGCCGGTTCTGGCCAAAGAGCGTCAAACACAAGGTGTAATAAATTGACAATGATACATGAAATATGGATGTAGCGTGGCTGTAAAGAGGGCTTATAATCAGTTGCGGTAAATTGCTTAAAATATAATTGTATTAAAATAATGAGAATGATTAGTGATGTGTGCTGCGATAATAAAACGTTTGCGATGAAGCATGATTAGCGTGACGTATACGTGACAGCAGCACTAGCACCTCCGCTGGGCTCTTGGACGCAAAGACTTGGAGACACGTGCTCTACAGATATCCTTGCACTGCAGCTTCAACCTCCAAGTGGAGGTCATGGTACAAATGGCCTGGTCTAATAATTTTATGGTGCCAGTTTCTGCTAAAAAGTTTAACACCGCTTTAAAATTAAAAAGTGGTTCATTGTTGAGAAAAAATGTTGCGTGGAGAGGTGTGTGCTCACGATATAGGGAAGGGAAATACTTTTTTCGCTCAGCTTCTATTGCGGGATAATGAAGAAGAACGTGGGTAACTGTAAGTCCAAATGACTTTCGTTGGAAATATGATGATTTGCTGAACCATTAGTGAAGTCTCTAGTGGTTTCTATTTAGGCATCAATCGCAACGGCTATACTATTCCGAAATATTGGAAAGCCGCTTACAGTGTTCCAATACTAAAAAAGGCTGACCCATTTTCATGTTGAAGCTACCATCAAAATTAAATTGATCATCCTCTTGCAAATTGTTCGCAAACATTGTGGCAGCTTCCATAATGAAAGTAAGTAGAGCTTGAAAATGGCATATTTGGTGTAGCTTCATCGTTCTGTGGCGCTGTGGCAGGCACGGTGACACACAGAGTTAGTAGAAAATAAGGGAGACACTAAGACAAATGAAGCGCAAATTGTCAGCGGAGTTTTATTTAAAAAACTAATTTATACTCGTAACTGCAATCACTAGTAGCGGTTTACATGCGCAAAAAGAAAAAAAAATGAAGAATAAAGGATGAAAGAAAACAGGCGTGACGTGCGTCCCACTTGCATCATATGAAAGCAATATTATCTTAATAATTAGGTTAGAAGGTAAGAGCGTAACATCCCAGGGAATCTAGCAGCGGATGAGGTGGCACGACAAGCGCACAAGAACAATGAAACATCACGACTTCCTCTATCAGAGCTATTGTCCACGCCTTCATTTTTATCGCCGGCAGAACATGGGGATCACGAATGGGGCTCCATAGCACAGCTGTACCGAGCACTTTTTATCGGATTTCTACGCTAAAGCTATCCCGTTCTTTCCAAAACTTGCAAGTCAAATCTTCGAGCACTTGATAGGGTGCAAGCACATGCACTACGCGTTTGCCTAGGCCTTCCGCGGAGCGCCTCAATAGCAGGAAAAGCTATAATAGCTCGAGACCATCCGATCACGACTTACATTACCACCGACACGCTGAGGGCACATATTCGCCACCTTTCACGGATGTCATCGACGTATCTTGCTTGCCTGCCAGAAAAAGGTCCACAGTCGTCGTTCCGCAACGTAATCAGCACTCATTGTGCCTCTCTATACCTTCGGGTTTCACACCCTCGGCATTTTCACCGTCAGCCTTGTGGTGTATTCGACAACCTGAAGTGCGCCTTTCCGTCCTAAGAATAAGAAAGAAGACTGACCTACCTACCTTGGCTTTGAAGCAAGCTACTCTGGATTGTTTGCATACTTTGTACTGTGACCGAGTCCACATATATACGGATGGCTCTTCCACTCAGACCAGCTCCACCAGCGCATTGGTTATGCCATCAGTGTCAAGAAGCATCAGACATAGAATTTTGCATGTCACAGCATCGACCGGTTCGGAGCTTGTTGCCCTCCGAAGCGCCGTTGATAATGTTAACCGTCAACAGGCTAATCGGTGGGCACTATTCTGCGATTCAAAGGCAGCCCTACAATGTCTTTTATCAGCTCTTGCTCGCGGGCGCTGTGAACAACTTGTGTCGAACATACGAGAAACACATCATCATGTGATCGCGAAAGTACACAACGACGTGTTTCAGTGGCTGCCGGTTCATTGAGGTATATATATATCTCTCCGGCAACGACCTCACCGACGAAGCTGCTAGGAAAGCACACGAAGAAACAAATAGTGTTTCTGTACTTTTATCAAGGGCTGACGCAGTGCAACATTTAAGCAAGCAAGCGCACCGTATGACATTAGCGAAGTGGCACACGCACAGGGCTGGGAAAAGATACTCTGCAATTGTATCACGATACGATACAAGATTCTCGGGCAACAAGTACTGGAGATACAGATTCAAGATACTGCCGCAATTATTGTAACCGATAGGGTACTTTCCATTTGTATCTTAAAATACTTCGATACATTCGCAAATTTTTTATTATATATTTATATAATGTAGGAGCTACCGCGTATGCACAAAAATGTTTGCTTGGAAATTTCTGAATTCTGACCAACCTTATTGCATTTGAATAAAATGTTTTTTAATATCTCAAAGTTTTTGTCTTTCTTGCTCAAACTATAATATTTTTATTCCGAAGCAACTTATTGGAGTTGCTTTAGCTACTTGTCATGAAAGCCCTTTACACGCTGTGCTGTCGGCAGTTTTTGCATGTCACTTTTGTAATTGATGGGAGTCGCTGTTCTGCTTGCCGACCAGCTATAGGGAGTGCCATCTAACTTCAAGAACGTCAATAAGAAGCCTCTGCACGATGGTGCAAATACCACTGTGAACTTTTATCTTGTCCGTAAATGTATTACCTTTAACGCAATACCGGTTTAACGGACAGGTGTGTAGCAGCAACAGTGTTGGCCGAAAGATAAAATAATGCCACTGCCTTTAGTTTTATTCAGGTGGCGTAGTGGCAGCAGTATCAGCTTGAGAAGCAGAGTTCAGCCAACGTTTATAGTTCCATACGGTGATGTTGCGATAGCCAGTATCTTGTACCTTTAAATACACGATAAATTCTTTCAAGTGTTGGAAATGCAGATACAGATACACGTCTTGTCAGACGTACCATGGTACAGATACAAGATACCCAAGGAGTATCCAAGATTGTATCTAAAATACATGTATCTTCGATACTGCCCAGCACTGCACGCACCTGAACTTACTCACCATCGATTTCATTCTCTCGACCTATCTATGCAACTGCGGCTGCTATCTGGGCTTCCGTAAGGTGATGAAACAATGCTGTGTCGCTTACGTCTGGGCGTTGCATTTACCTATGCATGCTCATTTTTTATTGGAACGGATGATAGCACCGAGTGCAATGCCTGCGCTGTCGATGATACCATAGAACACCTATTGTGCTACTGCCAAAAGACATGACTTCTGCACAGCTGTAATTAAGTTGGACAGAAAACACTTCACCTGTCCGTTTGTGATAGAGAACAGAAGACTGTTACTTCGTCGGCGATATCCACCGCGGAATTTCTGTCCTTCTGCTTATCTTTCCTTCACCTTTTCCATTCCCTCAATGCAGGGTACCCAACAGGGCTATGTCCTGTTTAACTTCCCCGCCTTTCATTTATTATTTCCACCTCTCTCTCCCTCTATCCCAAGGGGAGTTGCACCACATTTTAAGACAAAATTCAACACATAGTTGCAAAGCAGCACGGTTTGACCAAAATTCAAAATCTTCAGTACTATTTACAATTGACCCTTGACTTTGTTTCATTATACCACACACCTAAGTACCAGCAGATCGTTTGAAACACTAGTTTACCGCTTGAGACTTGGTACCGCGTTTACGAAAATATTCCTACATAAAATTTGTCGCACTGATAGTCCGCAATGCATTTATGGCCACGCGCATGAAGATATGTATAGTTTGTTGCTGGAATGCTCTACGTTGTGAAACTGAAACAGGTCATCTGATACGCACCTCAACGGCAATAAACAGCAAGCCCAGAACTCTTCAAAAGATTCTAGGCTGACAGATACATTACAAAGGCGAGCGGTATTGACCCTCCAAAGGTTTCTGGAAGATCGTAATATTGTTGGAAATTATTGATTGCAGTTTGTATTCCTTTCTGATCCCATAATCATTCAAACTGCTGTGACTTGACTTGGTGTTTTCTTTATTTAGTTTATGACAGCTGACTTCACTTTCTCGGGTGTCGTATATGACATGTGTTGTGATTTGTATTTGTTGTATATGAGCCGACTTTCCGCTCTAATTTATGTGAGATGACTGTAGGATCAAAATTGTTTTTGATGCGGTGCGCGTGGTGAAATGTTTCAGTGCATTTAAGTCACTTGACTTTCTCGTTGTTACCTTTCTTTTGTTAAGTGCCGGCTCGTTATGTCATGCCTCCTATATACTTGTTCTGTGGAAAAATGGGTAGCTGGTGCCACCTAAAGATGCCAACTTCTCCTAAATACCATGTATTAAAAAAAAAGGAACTGTCGCTCTATCGATGCGCAGCATTGTTGCCTCACCCGCCGAGCACACTTTGGCGTTTGTGACGGGCCTCAAGCCCTCGCTCTTGGCGTCCTTCACTGGCTCGACAACGCAGAGAAATGTTAGCGACGAAGCTTATCGTCGAAGCCACTCGTCGCCAGCCGTACGCCGACGCAGCCTCCAGAGAAGGGCAGCAAACACGCTCCTCTGGAAGCCACCCTTCCGACCCGCCGTCCTTGCTGCATAGCTGCACAAATGCTAACATTCCTGTCACTCCGACATGACACTGTGACATACACACACATGTGGCCCTGAAACACTCAGATCGCATTCGTTGCCCTGCACGCGCATGATACGCATTAGAGTACATTTAAACGCATTTCAAAATGGAATGCTGTGTTGAAACACCGTGCTTTTATTGCCTGATTTATCGATGGATTCATGGTATTGAATGTCCCAAAGCAACAACCGTGCTATGAGAGAGCCCGTAGTGGTAGGCTTCAGATCACGACCGGCTTTTAAAGCCGGTCGTGATCTGAAAAGCACGACCCGCTTTTAAAGCCGGTCGTGCTTCAGATTAATTTTGACCACGTGCCATTCTTTAACGAGTATCTAAGCAGACGAGCATTTTTTTTTTTTTTTTACAGCGAAGCTCTATATGGCTAGGCGATTCGTCCGTCCGTCCATCTGTCGCTTGTACGCCGAAAACTCCTCCGGCGCAACTCCATGCGCATGCGCGAAAAAAAAAAGAGAAAGAGAGGCGCGCGATTGGCTGCGCCAGTAGTGACGTCGTTGTTTTCCGTCGCAGCCGAGCGAGCGCGCAGCAGTTTCTCTCTGGCTCCGAAATGGGCAGGCCACGTACTCCTGAGAAGCAGGCAGCTTTCGATCAGCAACGCCGCGAGCAGAACCGGGAACGAGCTTGTCTACGCCGTGCCGATGCTCTAGCCCGGGCATAAGAACAGTCTCGTGCAGCCGAGCGCAAGCAGCAACTGTGTATACCGAGAATCCGGCAACCTACCAAGCCGTCGTTCAATGAACCATGGGGATTAACCCAATGACAAATACCGGGGCCACACATTTCAGCTTCACTGGTTAACCATCTGTACGGAGTGCTTGGGCGGTGATTTTTTTAATTGAGTCCTTATCGAAACGCGTGTACGAGCGCGTGTGTGCGTGCGCGTTAACGTGCGTGCGAAATTCAATTGTTTCAATCAATCAACAAAAGCGACCACGCGAGGGCACGGGACTAAACATGCCTCACAGTCACCACTTCAGCTACCACTAAGTTCTCCAAAGTAATATCGCACGGAGTACTACAGGGTGTTCATTTTTCAGTTTTGTGAAATTTTTAAAAAATAGCCTGTTGGAGAGGGAATGATTCTAGTCCTTGAGCTGGATTATTGTGAGATGCGGACATTACTTCACGAGAAATCGTAACACATATTCAACTAATTAACAAAAACCACGAATTAACTTTGCTGTCGTTAGCCTATCGTGAACACGTGAAACAAAACCTGCCATACATTACGTCCCTAACACAGTTAGTTGGAAACAGAACAGAGTACAGCACACGATCACCCGAACAATGGCATGTACCACGCCCTCGAACCAACTGCGCTTCTTAAATGCTACATCATCGCTTACCACGCCTGTTAATTAAACACACTCATGCGCAGTACTATCGATATCACTTCCTGCCCTGTTTCGAGTTTGAATTAGTTTTTCAGCGAAATTTGATCTTGACTGAATTTGCTGTTTTATGCTGCTTTTTGCAGTTTGCTACTTTTTTTTCTTTGCGTTAACTGCGGATTGCTCGATCTTGAATAGTGTTTCTTCTTATATTGAAATTTTCTTTTTTGCCGGCAGAAGTTGATGCCAAAATAGTATTGTATTGTAATGTATTGTTTGTGCTCTCGGTCCTGAATCAGCACCTGTGCCTGCCGCTGCTGTCCTCAGGCCGAGTTTTAAGGCCCGTCAAGTTGCTGCGTGCAGCTTTTTTCGTTAAATCTCCCATAAATTGTACGTTTATGGAAATAAAGGCAATTCAAGTTTCAATTCATATGAATTACTTTATGGCACATATCGCAAATTACGAATTGCAGCCGGTGAGTTTGCAAGGCGTATCCCCTTCAAATGAGTTTCCAGAATGACACCAGTTTGGAGTTATGCGCCATCGAACTTGCCCTAAAATGCACTGTTGTTCCACTTACTTTTTTAAGAAAACGCTCGTTTACGCATTGAAGCTCAAAAGTAAATGAACGCCTATGTATTTTGTTCCACACTTTGGGATATAATATATCGAAGCTGGTGTCATCCTGGAAATTCATTTCAAGTGGCTACGTCTTGCAAGCTCACCGGCTGCAATTTGTAAATTGCAAAATGCACCGTAAGGTAATTAAGAAGTTCATTGGTGAATATTTTGTTAATTAGTTGAATATGTGTTTCGATTTCTAGTGCTAGTAATGTCCGTCTCTTCGAATAAGCCATCTAAATGGCGATAATTATGCTATCTGCCGTAGGCAATTTCTTTTTTAATTCCGTAAAACTTAGAAATGATCATCCTGTATATTACTTTGCATTTATCCGAGAACTGAGCAACTAGTGTTTATATCCCGGCCCTTGCAGAGACCTTTATTTGTGCCTACTTTCGCCAGTAGACGGAGTTCTCCTTCTTCTCAGGAGTTCACGGATCATGCTATGAGAATAAATATTACACAAATGAATAAAAAAAAGGAGACGTTGAACGTTTGCGACTGAAAGTGACCACATCACTAAGAACTGTCGCATACTTGCGACATCAACTTGTGTTACATTTAGTAGGCGCTCAACTCAAGTGCACTAACCAAGACCCTGTTGTTCTGCACAGGTCCGCAAACTAGCCCAAGCGCCCGTTTACAAGAATTAGCGGCAGCAGCTCAGTAGGCTTTAGCTGATTCCATTTGTGCATCGCTGGCCAGCCTGTCGCGCCAAGAGGAAGTAGCCACAGTCAGCAGTAGTGGAACATCAACTTGGCCGCACGCTCTTGACACCATTTTTGATGGTGCTACAAGCATTGAGTGCGGCGCACTAGTTCATGCTGCAAGTATACCGCGCACAAGTAGAAAACACGTTTCTCCGGCATTAGCATTATTTGAATAACCAAAAAGCAGGATCCTTGTCGCAGCCACAGCTTCGCTGCAAATAGACGCATTGATTTCAGTTTTAGCCCTTCTCTTACCCCAAGTCCCTTCATCTACTTCTTTTAGAGTGCAGCTCTTAGGCGCCCGTTCCTACGGCAAGTGTCGGCGTCGGCGACGTAACCGAGCGAACGAGCCCAGCGAGAGATCAAAGAGCGAATGCGGAGCGGGATATGAAAGACGCGAGCCGCGAGCCGGGAACGGCGCAGACCAACGGGAACGGCCCCTTCAGTGACGTGTGCGCGGGAAACCAGTGTCATGCATACCCGTCCAACCACTCGATGCGTACTCGTAACTGGTCTCAGCCGGACCGCTCGTTTCGTACTATTGTATGCTCGCGTCAGCTCTTGCTCGCGCTTGTTTGGTTTGCTTGGTTTGGTATCGCATGCGCTTGTTTCGATTGCCATGGTTTGCGATTGTTTCTCTAATCTGATTGATTGCGCCACTCTAATTGTGAGTACTTTCTGGAAGCCACGAGCACCAGCGAATACAGTGGAACCTTCGATGAGTCATCTATAAAACTCGACGCGCTTCCCCCACGATCACATTTTGCTACATGTCTCTCTCAAATTCTTTTCGTCAGTATATCGCGAAATGAAAACACATATAGAGCTGCGCTCAAATTTTGCAATAGCGAGTAATCGTCGGTGACTTTCTTTTTACTTTTCGTGACGAAGAGTGACAGTACGTTTCATTCACTCGTTCATACCTCGTGTTTTGAAGGCTTTTGAACAACACCTAGGCGGCGGCCGTTATCAACGCTTTGAAAAGTGTGGTGTTAGGTCAAGGTTTATCTCAGGGCCCTAAAACGCGATTTCGATTTCGTTCCACACAGAGGCACGTGTTCGAACTGCACTTTGAAAATAGCTATAGCTGTATAAAGCGGAAACAAATATAAGATTATCTCCCCGCCATTTCCACAAAACGATAAACGCAACGTCATACGATCGAAGCTAGCGGTCTTTGGATTCCGAGAGGCACACTTTCTGTCCTAGATAACGAAGGTATGTGCGCTCTGACTCTTATGTCGCCTGGGAAGGCCGATGCTCCCATTGAAATTCATGTATTGCAAGGAAAAAAAAACAGAAAGAAAAACAAAAGATTATCGGCGTTATAAGCTTTGTCTGCATTTTCTATAGAAATACATAGGCTGTTAGTATTCTTACGTGACATCACGGCTTAAAAGGTGCAGGCGGTGCAGGTCTCCTGCTACCCAGTTAGTGACTGCTCGATGAAGGCTGTGCAAATTTCAGCATCTTGGTGCTTAGTGTTCCGAGCCTACAGCACGACGGCAGACCAGCACAAAAGAAAGCAAAACAACAAATATAACGCTTACAACCAAGTGAAATTGCCTCTTGAGACTCTTCTCCACAAAGGGATGACCGATGACAGCGTTGCCTACTACCACTGCGGTCACAGCCGATTATCATGTTCGATGTAATACTACTGCGCGCCGACACTGTGTGCTGAATATACGGACAGGGGTACTGTGTACAGAGAGAGTCCCCCTTTAATGCGTTCAGCCTTGCAGGACGACTGGAGTCTAATAAAAACAGATCTCACCAACCCCATCCATAACACTATCAGAAGGCGATGTAGGCACTCAAAAGACCTGCATGAAGGTCCACGTAAAAATTCACATTTTCTTTTCTCCTGTTTGCCCCCCAAGTGTGTTGTCCTTTCCACGGTCTCTCTATCTCTTACACGTACACGTCGATCTTTTTCTCAATCCTGGTGAAGTGAACAAAACCGTAAGTTTGCCTTAGGTTAAACTCCCCCCTCCCCCCCCCCCCCGGTGCCTTTTCTATTATCTTTCTCCAACCCCGTCTTACTAGTGCTTGCAGAAAAGCATGCTGCCTCAACAACAAAAATACGAAACACCGAGAAGCAAGAGAGAGAGAGAGAAATAAACTTTATTGTTAGACCAAGCTTCTTGAGCCCAAAGGTGGGTGGCCTCCTCAGTCCAGGTAGCCAAAGCTAGCTGCCGCCGCCCGAGCCCTGTTCACCAACCGTAGCTGGTTGTCAGGGTCTTGGGTCACCAGCAGAGCCTCCCACTGGTCTTCCAATTCTTCCTTTGAATCCGCTTCTTTCTGCATGTTATCGGTTGATGGGGATGATGACCGTAGTGCTTCTCGATTATTCCTGCACCCCAGCACCATATGGCGCAAGGTGTTTGCAAGTGCTTGCAGAAAAGCACGCTGGATCAATAACAAAAATACGAAACACCGAGAAGCAAAACTAGAAATAAAAACGAACCGGCATACAAGCAAGGCCACACTCCTCGTGCATCACTTGATGTCTCAACTCCTTATGAGAGAGCTCAAGCCAGAACACAATGACAAATTTGTCTCTGCAGCGCATCATCTTTGCTGCTTTATTTCCTCTCATTATCATACATCATCCCTCGTGGCTACGAGAGCCAGCGACGAAAGCTGATCTTGCGACCACATTCCGCGCAGCTTCCGGCCAGATACTCTTCCTCCGACACAAATTATTGCCATGCTCTTCTCATACAAAGGCAGCATTAATCACACTGACTAACGCAGCCTCATTCTTAGGAAAGTACAATCGTATACACTTGAGTACGATGCCTCGACTTGGGTATACAGTCGAGGCATCGCTATAAAGAAGCCGCATGCGACACTAAAATATATTCGTTACGTCCAATATTCTTTACAAGCATATTTATTTATTTATTTTGTTTAGTTACATGTACTGCAGCCCAATACAGGGCTATAGCAGGAGCGGGAACATTTTAATGTGTAATTTATAGTTGGGTATAAACACACATATACACAAAAAGATGAATGATCAAAAAGAAGCTCTTTACATGTTAGCGAAGTGCTTACCAGTGGTAGCTATGAAGTCGTTTAGTGATAATGAATGAATGTTACCGGGTAGAGAATTCCGAAGCTCCATTGTACGTGGAAAAATAGAATATTTGGGGTTTTACGTGCCAAAACCACTTTTCTGATTATGAGGCACGCCGTAGTGGAGGACTACGGAAATTTTGACCACCTGGGGTTCTTTAACGTGCACCTAAATCTAAGCACACGGGTGTTTTCGCATTTCGCCTCCATCGAAATGCGGCCGCCGTGGCCGGGATTCGATCCCGCGACCTCGCGCTCAGCAGCCCAACACCATAGCCACTGAGCAACCACGGCGGGTTAAGTGGAAAAAAAAACTACTTTAATGTGTTAGTACGGGCATAAATAGGCGATATGTTCAAGGCGTGCAAGCTACGCGTACAACCTGCGTTAGTAAATGTAATATAGTTACAACGAGAAACACCAGAGGTGGAGTTATTAAATACATATAAAAGTTTTAAGGCTTCAATGTGATAAGTAATGACTCAATGTTCAAAAATTGTTGAGCCTGTGTTGGTGAGAAAGTGCGGCTGTAATTTTGGCAAATGAAACGGATAGATTTTCGTTGAACGTTATGGAGCAAGCTTATTTCGTATTGTTTGTAGAGGAAACAAACGAAAGATGCATATTCCAGAACGGGGCGAATTAACGTTTTACATAATGGCAGTTAAGTATCAAGAGGGGTGTTAGCTTTTTAGGCCTAACTTTTTAGGGTTTTCCTGTTTACATATTCAATATCGTTAGACAATGAAAGTTGTTCTTTTAGAATGACACCTATGTATTTCTATTGAGACACTCTTTTAAGTTGGATGCCATCTAGAGAATAATCGAACGAGAGGGGCTCTGTCTATTGGCACATGGCATCACAACTGTTTTATAACAGTTGATGTTCATTTGCCACGTTTTGCCCCAAGCGCAGAAAGACATAAGGGATTGGGCAAAAGGGTGGTGGTAATCAGTGGAGTTAATTGATTTGTATAATACGCAGTCATCTGCATAAAGTCTGATTTTTGTTCAGGTGCTCCGAGGTAAATCATTGATGTATGTTAGAAAGAATAAAGGGCGTAATACGGATCCCTGAGGAACGCCTGACGTAACGTCGACAGGAGTTGAATAATAATAATAATAGTTGGGGTTTTACGTGCCAACACCACTTTCTGATTATGAGGCACGCCGTAGTGGAGGACTCCGGAAATTTTGACCACCCGGGGTTCTTTAACGTGAGACAGGAGTTGAGTCCACTGAGTTAAAAGAAATAAATTGTGAGCTAAAGGAAAGTAGAAAGTATAGAAAGTACTATAATATGTATTGGCTGCCTTTGGAGTCGTGCAGCATGGTAGGCTACTGCTCGGTGCCGCAGTGCCGGACGTACGCAACGGAGCCCGGTGTCAGCCTTATTCACACGTAGCCGCAGGGCAAGGAGCTGCGTGAAACTTGGCTGGCGAAACTTAGAACCGGCAGACAGCCATCGGCTACAACTCGGATATGCAGCAAGCACAGACGCGAGGAAGATTTCTGCTACGGCACCAGGACTGCGCGATGTTCGGTAAGTAGCAGAAAACGCGCACTGAGACGCTCGCCCGCGCCCGCTGCCCCGCTAATGTCATGACACTTTATTAGTTCTATGAACTTGTTGATACTAGATTCTGGCAAGTTCACTAGAATGGAAAGGGAGCGGTAAGAAGCTCATTAAAAAGAAGGCATGACATATGGTCATGTTTGTGCTATGAATTAATGCACTGGATTACGAAAAAGAAGCTGAGGGAAATCGCACGCTGAGAAGACCGATAAACATACAGTGCGACGCAACTTGAGAAATAATATTGTAATGTCCAAGAATTTAGAAGACAAGAAAATATTGAATAGTCACGACGGCACATCACAGTCGCCGTATGCGTCGAAGTCTTTACAACGAAATTATTTTTGAACAGTTCTGATAGCGTCCACGCAACAATGGTTGCTAGTGTACTGTTGAATGCTCATATGCTGCTGCCTGAAGCTCACGGCACGATGCAAAAACGCGCTCACAGCGAAAGCAAAACATTGTGCGCGCGCGGACATGCATGCAGACGCGTAGTCGGTCACAGCGAACCCGTGCGATCGCGGCATTGAGGCTTCATTCTGTCATGCTCCATTTGGTCATACAGACATCCCGCTATAAGAACATATTTCACATAGCTTACTCTCAGCGTTTGCCTACCTTTCACGCAAGAAGCCGGTTCGGGAGACTCCATCGCGGCGACCGCGCGCAGTGGCGTTCCCTGTGCGTATTCGGTAAAGAGATAGCGTCTGTAAACGATTCTGTGCTTTCAGTTTGCCCAAGATTACTATATCGACAGTCGAAAACTTCCCTCGTTTTGAGAGTACCTACATAAATGTCCAGGAGGGGTGCCGCTTGGTGTTCTTGTTGAGCGCCGTAAGCGAAGCCTATGAGGCGCGCGCCGCGTGATCCCTCATACTACGCAAGCGAGGCGTTTCCGATAGATGGCGACTCCGTAACTCCTCGCCGTCATACCGCGCGAAAGGGAGGGGGGCGGCTTCGACCCCGACCAACTAGTGCGTGCTTTGCACGGCCGCACGCAGTCGCGCCCGCGCTAATTACGAAAGGGATCTGCAGACGGCTCCTACGTTTGTGCGCGCTGTGTTCTCGCCGCTCTTGCGTTGAAGCGATAGACCGCACGAATGTCACTTCGATCGCGGCTGCTGTCGCGCTTGCTTACACCAGCGTCCAGCGTTTTGCAGCGAGTGTCCGCGCTCATCGAGTGCGATGTGTTCATGTTTGCTTGTGCGCGCTGACACAATGCTCGTTAATTCAGTTAGTAAGCGAATGTTTCCAAGTTTATTCGGCTGATAAAAGTACTATCCTTACTTCGTATAGCTTTGTACTAAATTGCTATCGCAATCGATGCTTCACCTTTCGGGCGAAACTGCGAGTCTTATTTATAGACTCCCGCAGTTCAAACTTCGTAAGTGCTTGGCAAAGCACGAAATTGGACCTCAGTAAGCAGCAACTCGAGCTATGGAAAGAAGAATGATAGGTGTAACGCTAAGTGATAAGAAAAGAGCAGATTTGGTGAGGGAACAAACGCGAGTTAATGACATCTTAGTTGAAATTAAGAAAAAGAAATGGGGCATAGGCAGGACATGTAATGAGGAGGGAAGATAAGCGATGGTCATTAAGGGTTACAGACTGGATTCCAAGGGAAGCGTAGCAGGGGGCGGCAGAAAGTTAGGTGGGCGGATGAGATTAAGAAGTTTGCAGGGACAACATGGCCACAATTAGTACATGACCGGGTATAGTTGGAGGAGTATGGGAGAGGCCTTTGCCCTGCAGTGGGCGTAACTAGCATGATGATGATGATGATGATGAAACAGAAACTCTGAATGCGTGATATGCGTTGTACTCATTTCCGCGACAACATTCTAACTGGTAAATTGCCTCTGTGATTATATTATATCAGCGACAAACACCGTTTCAGCGCGTATACGCAGCTCACGGCATTTCGCAGTATATGCGCAGAATTTTCGCCCCTTGCCTCCGAAAACAGTGACGCGGCTGAAGCCTATTGACTCCACATAGCAGGAGTAATACTATTGTGTATCCGCGCGTCTCTGCTTGTTGCGCATATTGTGTGCGTGGTACGCGAGATTACTCTTGTGAAGCTCTGCGAGACCCAAGTCTTGTCTCCACACCATGGTTTCCGTCGTAGTATGGCATTTCGCGTCCTGTAAATGCATCTTTCCCTTACTTGTTTTTATTGAACGCCACTAAATTAAATGCATGAAATAGGACCACGAGTAGTCGGGGGAACTTATGATGTCTTTTTTCTGAGATTATCTTATTTTTGATGCGTAAAAATGACCTATACGCGATATGCCATTCCGACAGATAGGCGACGCATAGCTGCGGATCAAGTGCATGCGCTGAATCAAGAACCTGGGCAGCTGGATAACGCAACAATTCTATGACGATTATTTTCCTTCCCGAGCTTCATCAGTGGTTCGAGCGGCGCTCCGTAATCACCAGGATCGGGCGGTCCTGAGCGGTGGGCGATAAGAAAGGAATAGAATCGAGCAAAAGGAATGGCTACATTATACTGGTCCTATTTTAGCGACGATCACGGATAGGCCATTGTTCAAGTTTGCGGGGGTTAACTCGAACGAAACTCCAAAAAGTGGTTGAAAATTCGCTCGCTGCGCGATAAGACCAACCAGAAAACCAGGCGGCGGACGTGATCTGTCAGAAATCGAATTCAGTCTCGCCATTTTTTTTTCCATCAGGTCACCAAGCAGAAGTTGCGTGGCGGGTACAACAAACGCCGCGAAAGTTACATCAACCATTCCTGAAGGCGCCAGCTTGGCAGCGATGCCAGCAGCAACATATTTGAGCACTGTCGTCTCCTTGTGGCTCTTTCGCCCTCCAATGCGAACGTTCCCTAAGACGCCCAGAACACAAACGTTCGTTGAACCCGCGTCGCAGCCGCTATAGGCTGGATCTCCCGGCGGGCTGCTTGCTCCACGAAAAACGGTATCGCGCACCTGCGCCAAGCCGCATTCAAAGGCGCGCAAGGGATGAGTTTATCTCTGCGCAAACAAGCACTCGCTGTTGACATGCCGCGTCCTCGAACAACACAGGTGATCGGTGCTCGTGCGTGGCGACACAGCCGCGTGTCCGCGGTGGGGCTCGCCTTCCTCGTTGCGGTGACGTTGTCCAGAAAAAGGGGGTCGACAGAGAAAAAACCCTGGACTCAGCTCCTCTCCTCAGGCGGTGCGCGGTAGTTCGTGCAGTAAGAAAGGACCGATAAGCGCTCTGAGGGTTTGTGTGGGCATTGAAATCATGCACTGCTAATCAGGAAAGAAGGCGCCATTTGTTTGGTTTTTACTGTAGCATCACGGGACTCTTATCGCCATTACACGAACAGCAGCGAACGGCCGCTCTGAAGTGCCTCAATTATGCAAAAATGAAAAGCGGCGCGCGATTAGTCGCGCGCCACTTGCCGCGCGACTGGCCGCTCGAGGCCCTTTGCGTGTATTCGCGGGCTTCTTTCACGCTTGGAAAAACAACCCTTATGTAGCACGTATTGAGAAACAGAAAGCTGTATCGGGAGCTTTCCATGGTACTCTACAATTTTCTAATTTACACTTTTCATGTAATTATAATAATTGAGAAGCTGATTAATCAACTAACACTAATTATCAAATTAGGCGTAATGTAATAAATAATGTATCTCCAAACGACGGCAAACAGAATTGCCTTGGTTCTGTCCAGTTACGTGGAATTAGCATATTTTTAAAGTTTGGCTCATGTGAAACACGCTGCATGTGCGCATCATTTGATATGTCTGCTTATTCAAATAATAGGTGCTGATAACAGAATTATTATTTTTATTCGATGCACAATTATGACCTCTCTTGTCTATTTAGGATCATAGGCAAGTTAAACAAGCAATATACCGTGCTGTGCTGTCATTAAGTAAAAAAAAAGCGCCGGCTTCGAATGTTACTCTCTCTATAGCGAGATCAGGACAGACAAAGGAAAGTTTGTGAGCTGCATTTTCCCGTCACTATCTGCTCCTGTCAGTCGCGCGGCGGAGTGCTTGGTTCGAAAATCGCTGAGAGCGCACCCCTTGGATCACAAGGCACGCCGAACACTTCACCTTTCCTCTCTTTTGATATCGCTGGCATACAACCGCAGCGGCGGTCACGGCAACAGTATGACGTCAGGAAAGGATTCGCAGCGTCTGCACGGCACCATGCAGAATATTTCACCAGCGGCCATATACTCAATTCATCACTTACAGGGACAGTTTTACTTCTGCATGACGCAACGTCCAGCGCGATCTCCTCACTGGAGAAGGCGGCTTCCTGTCAATCCCATAGACAACTATCGGACGCGAAAACAACGCTCATGGGAGGTTAGCTAGTCCTTTCGTCACATCCACTTCCATCGGTTCAGCCGACCAGTGCTCACTTAAAGTGATATACCCGAACGTGGAATATTAAGAACGCGATCCCAGTCCTCGATGTGGATCCTCGGAACGTGTACTGAACTTCCGTTTTAAAAAAAGAAAATTATAAAGGAAAACGCAGGTTCACCCGAAGTGCGAAGCACTGGCAGCTGCACCTAACGGCAATAGTGCGCGAGGCGGGGCTTGCAATATCCCACGCACTATCACTCACAGCAAACAAAAACAATGGCGCACGAACAACGTCTGAATCACTGGCTGGGCTTTGTAGGCAGCCCATGCGAAGGCATTGAGAGCGTACCTTGGCCCGGTCCCCGGGCAGAGAAAAAAGAGAGTCGTGTAGCCTATTAGCACAGCTTGCGAGTCAGCCCATACATATGGTGAAGCGCGGGTCGAACGCTACATCTGGCCTGATGGCAGGAGAGTTATCGTGCTAAAGCCTGTTTCCCATAGGCGATCTTGCACAACCATCGTTAAGTTGTTTCTGCAGCTTATTTTGTCCAAAAATCTACTAATACAAGAAACACAAATGATTTTTCACCATTAACGAAGAATTTCTTCTTCTACATATCCGCTTAAGTTGCTTGTGCTTGTGCTAGAACAATGTATAAAAGCAGAATGTATAGGTTACCAGAAACTATAGGGCATGCTTTTCTACACTCGAAGTAGTGTTGCCACGGAGTTAGTGGGACATCACGGCGCCAACGCCACGAATGCCGCTCAGAAGTCTGCATAACAGCATATCACCGTAAAATGCCAGTAACTTTCGTTTTCCTCGCAAGCGAGCGATGCTGCAACTACCTTTGCAACTACCGTCACTGCAACGACAAAAGTTGGTCCTCAAGAACGCCCGGATCCCCCCGAGGTGCTGTAGTGAAGACAGCGTTCGCCTACACCACGCTCAAATCAACAAGGCGATACGGTGATGCGAACTGACCGCGATAAGGTAGCAAACAATGCTGTAACAAGTTCGGGGAGCAGATGATCAAACAAACTGATGTGAGCACAAACGGGACATAAGTGTGCGGTGCTCGTATGATGAGCGGCATATGTGACTGCGTAAGGATTGGCGGATTATAGCGCATGTGCTTTTCTTTTTTTTATGCCGGCTGTATTGCTTGCACTTTAAGAGAACCGCAACTGCAAATACAATGTGTCTTCATGTTTAGGTAATCTATTTGTGGCTCTTCATTCAGAATTTATTGTACGGGTCGTGAGACTCCTATCCATTCTCTTGCAGTTTCTCTGTGAGCACGGGTTTTAGGTTATCGGGTTGGCATGGGCGTGACGTAAGCGGCATGATGCAATGCGGTTTGGCACGTTAAGCCTCATAATGTAATTTTCTCCAGTCTTCGGCTACTGGGTCAAGGATTACAGGTGCCCATATTCATCGCGTGCACAGTGTGTCGGGAACAAGACGCACAGCAGAGCAGTGGTGGGACCCCACGCGCAAGACCTTTCACAACATTTAGCAGACTATTCAAAACATAGTGCTTCATGCAATAATCACTACAGGGAACTGTGGCGCTGGTGTCTACGGGAGCTGCAATAGAGGCGGTTGAGCCAGCATGAGAATTATGGGAAGTACATGGATTTGCCTAAACTTCGTCTTTCTAGCTTCAAGCGGCTTCTTGACTTCGTAAACTTGTCATTTTCAGCGAAGTGCAGCGCAATCAACAATTGAATAGACATTGTTGAAATTGTCCGGTGGTAGGATTCGAACGCAAGACCTCTAGAACAGAAGCCCGATATTGAAACCATTACGCTACGGACTACGTCTAAATAGCACAACTGGTCGCCAGTGGTGGGATCGTCCTCCGAACCCTTACAAAGCTTGCATCTTCGTGTGAACCTTTCTCTTGCTTGCCGGTCTTGTGAAAAAATGAGCGGCTGCGATAACGTCACAACACCTTGAAAGGTATACGCCCCGCTCAACCCTGTCACAACCCCCCCCCCCCGCCACTGGTGTCGTGCCGCAGGAAACCATTATTTGAGCTCCCGCGTGGGACAACCAGAGATAAAAAGGTGAGGCCACGTGATATCATAGAAGCGCGCCACATTAGGACGCACTGGTACTTGCGTATAAGTTCTTTCTGTTTGCCTTTTTGAGTGGGAAATAGACTTGCTGGAGAGTGCCTTGGACAGAGTGTATATATGGGCGAAGTTTGGCATTTTGTATTTATTCTGTTTTTCGCAATATCGGTTGCTAGTCAGCGGCTGTCTCGTATCCTTCTGTATTGTGTGCATAAGTCCCTCACGCGATACAAGTAGAAAGTGAATGTCGAGCAACTCGCCCAACTAGTCCAACGCCCAACTCTATGGTCGGTCTAGAGCGCACGTCTCGCGTTTGCAGTACCGCCTGCACAACGGGATGTGACCGCACCGGCAGCTTTTTTTGGTGGGGGCGCTGATTGCAAAGACAGATGTGACCAGGCTTGCAACTAAATAAATATGGGAGCCCTCCCCCAGCATGCTGCAGTCATCCATCAATGTGCGTTGATGGATTGATGGACATTGATGGATTACTGGTCCTGATTAGTTCCTTCCGGCCTTATTTTAGTGAATAAGAGAGACGAGAGATAAGACATTTAAACTCGAGTGGGCGTTTATTTTTTCGCAAGCATTTAGAATAGGCTGCGGCATCATTTCTGTTCACTGCATACGCATTTCTGAATTTGCTACTGCGGGCTTTTCTGTGCCGTAGCATGCAAAAAGAAAAAGCTTAAAGCGTGAGAGAAACAATCCTTAATAATCCTTTTATTCTAAAACAAATATTGGGGCTTCTGGTAACACAGACAACACGATTCTCAAAGGGTACTATTTGTTTGACCAAAAACAAACTCTACATCCTTCGGTAATTATGGCACACCGTTGCGAACGGTGGTCGTTTCTTGTTGTGTTCAATCTCTTTGTGATGTTGACAAGCAAGGCCCGCACTAATTTCGCTGTGATGATGTTCTCCAAGTATATTTTGCGGCTGTGACATGCACAAAGGCTTTTTCCTGTGGTTTTCGAACGGGTTCAGTAGAAGTGCAGTCGGCTTGTTGACCCCGTTTTGCTGTATCAGCAGCGCCTCCACAGCCTTGTGTTGCACATTGTTTACGACATATATTTGTTTTGCTGTTAATGCAGCTATCGCCTTCAGTAGTTTCCTCGTTTTTGTTCCAGTATGGGCAAGTCGGGGGGCACAGACGACCTATGGTCGCTATATGCCGTAAGGCAACAAGTTCTGGAAACGTGGCCTCCGTGATCTTCACTCAAATCGCTTGTGCTTCTTCTGGCTCTGTGCACAATGTATCACTCGGGACAAATTCCAACGATTTATTTAGACGCCGCCGTTTTGCTGCCCAAGGTGCAAGTGCTTTTGTTTTAGCCGGTTGCTTCCGGACTGCCTGCAGATGGTGCCTAGTATGATGGGTACCCAGGTAAAATTGTCGTAACGGCTCCGGGCACAAGCTACCTTGCAGTATTTTCTGCAGTCTTCTTATTTTAAGCGGCGACTGCGCAAGGCTGACAAAGAAAAGTTGTAGTAGACAACAAAGTGCTTTCGGGATATGTTTGCCATTCATCTCTGTAACAAGAGCAGGTCAGCGGAAATCTTGTGGAATGGGACGCTACCACAACATGTTTATGTGTTATTACAGAAAGGGACGCAACACGCAACAATTTCTAACTGGCGCAAGCGTCAGGACACCAAAGCACGAAACAAGCATTAAACAAAAGTTCACACAAAGCCGCCCCATGTTGTGCGCAGCCCCCAGGCAGATAACAACGTGATGACAGCACTCGCGAGACACCCGCGACACAGCTGACTCGCGGGGGCAACGACGCGCCATCGATCAGCGTGTCTCGGCAGTCAGCACGCAAAGCAGCCCTTTCTGAAACCCCACACGGTGCCTGTCAAGCTGTAGAATTTTACAGTTGCGGAGACCGTATACCAAACGCGAGATGCGCGCTCCAGACCGGCCGTTACTTGTGCTTGTCTGGGGGTCCGAAGATGTGGAATGTACTTTGCTCGTGGAGGAGTACGGGAACGTGGGGCTGGGCCCGATATCCAGGACGTTTTCCAAAAAACTTTATATTTACATAATTACAAGAAAATTCAATGTAGTACAGAAAAAGTTCAAGAAGAAGTTGCAGCAGTCGATTGCTCCTGCCATCCGTTTGTCTTTTTATGCCCTTCGTGGTCATTGTTCAGTGACCTCCCCCAATCCGGCGTTAGGAGACCGATGACATCAGGTCTCACCAATCCGGAGGTCTGTTGCCCTTTCCCTCCGAAGAGAGCTTTGTCGGAAACACACGCACATCACTAGGCACCGACAGGGGAAGGGGTATGGTAGACTGAATTCGTTTCCATCTAAGCCGTGGACGTGCCGATTAGGGCGGCTGACAGGTGATGGACCGTATCCTTGCTAATTGCCCAAACCTCTCCTGACCGAGTTGCTTCCGTGCTGGCCATAAATCATCCATTTTGAGAACCATCTTGACGAGGTCGTCGAGCCGTTCCCCATAATCGCGGTAGCCGTGACAGGAAATTGTCGCGGGCTGAACGGCCGATCACAACAAGCTGAACGCGCCTCCTCTCTACTCTTCGGAGCCCGCAATTATTCGAGTAATTGATGGCGCGAATGCAGCGCGCGGAACGTGTCACGTTTCAAGTGAAAAATTGTTTAGTGTTTCTGACGACTAGGTATTGCGCTTCGCGTTACATTAGAGTGACGGTTCAGTGGCGCTGGAGTTCTGCTGCGGAGTGCAAGGTCCCAGGTGCGGGACCGTTGGCTGGAAGCTGAATTGCATAAGAGATAGAGAGAAAAAAAATAAAGAAAGAAAGAGAAAGAAATCTAGTGTACCTTAATTTAAGTACGTTAAAAAAACTCAGTTGGACAAATTTATTCCAGAGCCCTCCGTCCCGGTGTCTATCACGTAGACAGAGTATGTTGCTTTGAAACGTTAAGCTGCACCAATTATCGTTAGCGCGTTGTAACATCTGCAAATTTTCTTCTCCCATGAAGCTCTTTTATTTCCTTCTTTTCCTTTTTTTTTCATGAGCCCGTATGCTCAACAATACTGAAGACAAATTTCAGAACTTCCAGCATTCGTTCACATTCAAGCCCTGTTGATTTGTCCCCGTCCCCAGAATTTTTTTTTTTTTTTTTACGACGGAGGCGTAAAAAAACAAAGTTCACAGTAGGGGTTCAGAGTTTGCAACGCTATGCCAGGATTCCGCCCTCTGGGCGGAATTCTGGCAAAGCGTTAACAGTATAGGGCGAGTTTATTCATTGCTTGCGAGAAAACAGAAGCGACCCACGCACGCGTGCCGAGCACTTTATGCCTGCGTACTACCTGCGGCGTTTATTTTCTAGCGGCGAAGCCTAGCCTTCCCTTCCGTTGTGATTCTTAATGTTCATTTGTGACGCTCGCTCGCTCTCTCGCTCTCTCGCTTGCTGCTCCTGCCGCCGCTGCTGCTGCTGCTGCTCTAGCTGATTCAAACTTGTGCCTGAGAAATTTCCTAACTTCATCACCCCACCCAGTTTTCTGCCGTATCCACCGTTTATCTGTCCTACGCCTTACATGGCCTCCATTTTTTAGAGTTCAGCTTTTAGGCACCCGTTCCTGCGTTGAGCGTCGGCGTGCCTCGGCGTTGTTGTACCTCGTAACCTCGTGAACAAGAACAGCGAAATATGAATGCGAACGCGGAGCGCAGCGGGATATGAAAGAAGAGAGTGCGACAAGGAAAGTGGAGGAAGAGGCTACAGTGAAACCTTCAGGCGGAAAGCGGAGGGGGGGCGGAGGGGAGACGGCCTCCACATGCGCTGAGTTGCCGGCTGCCACGGCACCTGCAGCTGCGTTGGCGACCTCATCTGCGCTTCCGAAGGGAGGACAGGGTAGCGGGAGGTGGGGAGGGCTCTGCTGCTGAGGCCAGTACACAGTACCAGCGTGTGTGACGGGGATCACTGCTCCTGCAAGGGGTGATGTCAAGCGGCTACGAGTGAGGCTCGATGTGACGCTCCCTTGGGTGTTGTCGCCGCTGGCATTGGTGGCACGATTTCCCCGCTACGAATAACCGTTGTGGTCGTTGGCGGAACGAAAACGTGCGAAGAAAAGCGTAGTGCCACGCAAGACGGACTGTGCGGCGACGATCGCTAGGATATGGCGCCAGAGTAGCACTCGTCGTCTGTCTGTCTGCGGCGCCTGCTGTGAATCACGCCCTCGCGTCACCTACGCGCTGCCTCTAGCGACCTCCCGATTATCGAGGCAGTCGCGCCACACTTCGCTCCGTTTGCAATGTGCCGCACGAGACAGATTGTCCGAGCCAGCTACGCTACTCACAGCATTCTCTTCCTAGTATAAACAGTGTACCTATGTAATCATAATACAAAACGTTCACACGCGAAATGAAAACACGCATAGAGCTGCGGTCAAATTTCGCATTAAGGAGTATCGTAAGCGTCGGTGAATTTCTTTTCTCTCTTAATGTCAACCAGAATATCCGCTATCCCCGTTTGCTCTCTGATTCACACGGCGGTCTCTTCCTGTCTTTTAGCGTTACGCTTAACACTCTTCGTTCCATCGCTCTTTGCGCGGTCCTTAACTTGTTCTCTAGCTTCTTTGTTAACCTCTAAGCTTCTGCCCCATATGTTAGCATCGATACAATGCAATGATTGTACACTTTTCTTTTCAACAACACTGGTAAGCTCCCAGTCAGGATTTGATAATGCCTGCCATATGCAATCAAACCCATTTTTATTCGTCTGTATATTTCCTTCTCATGATCAGAGGAAGAGAGAGAGAGAAAGAGAAAGGCAAAGGAGAGACAGGGAGGTTAACCAGAGATTATCTCCAGTTGGCTACCCTGGGTCAAAGGAATGCGATAGGTGAGAGAGCGCAAAGGATCAAAAATGTAAAAAAAAAGAATAAACACAGACACACACACACGTACACACGATACACACGAACTGTTTCTGTGGGCACTGTCACGCAGTCTGCGAAGGCGTTCCTAGTGTTACGCAGTGTCACCGTACAATCCTACGTCACATAGCGTACAGTCACAATTTGTCCGAAAGTCCTGAGTCTTTTAAGTACCGCAGCAACGCATTCATAGCGGATCGCGCTGATGTTCGCGTAGGCCAGTTTCCAAGGATCTTGTTTTCTGTCATTGGGCGCTTGTCCAGTTTGTCTAGGGTGTCTGAGAGGACGGCTCTTTGCGGGTTGAAACGAGAGCACTGACAAAGAAGGTGCGCGATTGTTTCATTGCAACCGCAGAAGTCACAAAGTCGGATGTTGGCCCTTCCTATAAGAAAGGAGTACGCATTTGAAAATGCTTCTCCAAGCCATAGACGGACTAGAAGGGTGCAGTTACGTCGTGGAAGGTCGGGCGGAATACGGACCTGTAAATTAGGGTCCAGGGTACGAAGGCAGGCACTTGTGAACTCGGATGAATTCCACTGAGCATATGTCAGGCCACGCGCCAGTGCGAAAAATTTTTTCGCTGCGTCGGCTTTCGCAAGAGGAATGGCAACGCAATTGATGCCATCATGGGCAGATCAGGCAGGGTCAAGGTCATGATCAGGGTCACCAGTGAGCAAGTGACCTAGATAAACATACCCCTGTACAGACTCTAGAGGCTACTGGCGATATTAAATTCTTGCTTTATTTCTAGCCTACTGAACATTATTCCCTATGGAGTTTTCTGAATATTAATCTTGAACCCCCCTCTTACCCTTTCTCTGTTAAGGTCGTCAGTCACTTGTTGTAATTCGTATCCAGTGTTGCTGAACAGCAGAATTTCATCTGCAAACCGAAGGTTGGAGAGATATTCGCCGTTGATCTTCACTCCGAAGCCTTCCCAGTCTAACAGCTTGAATACTTCTAGTATGCAGTGAACAGCATTGGAGAGATTGTGTCTCCTTGCCTGACCACTTGATAGGTAACTATCTATTTTCCTTGTGGCCCCTATGTTCGGATGGTGCACAGATTTCGAGACTCGAGGTATCCTAATCTCTGCCCTTCATTTTCGGACGTCGCCCAGAAAAGTGAAACTGAAGTCGGTAGACTGGGAAGCTTACACAGCAGCCGTAGACAAAGGGATCACAGACTCGACTACGAATGCAGAATTAATACCAACAATAGCTCATTGCCTCAAACAAAGTACCCGCTCTGCCACTAAGCATTGTAATGTACCAACTAACGACGAGGAATTTGAAAGGTTATGTGCCATTCGAAGGCGTGCCGAAAGGAAGGCTCTACGTACTAAGAATATCGAAGACCACAGAACTTGTCGTGGGCACAGACATATACGACGTTACCTCACCAAACTGGACCGAAAAAGGTGGAGGGACTTTTGTGGAACACTGGACAAACGACAACCGCTGAGCAAAATCTAGCGAGTCGTCAGAGGCATTCGCAAAGAGCAGCAACAGCTTTATCCTTTTATCGCCCTCTCATTACATGAGCGTGCATCCCTGAAAGAGGTGGCAGAACGCAGGCTCCTTTCCAACGGGGCATAACCTTTCCGGCAAATTGCAAGTCATCAGCCTAGTCCACCTCCTGACTTCCACTCTTCCCGACTTAGAATTACCATTCACTATCGAAGAGCTCACGGCAGCAACCGGCGACGTAAACAAGCGATCAACACCTGGCCATGGCGGTGTGAGTTATGAAGCGCTCGCAAATGTATGCCACACATCTCGCCTACGCCTTCTGTAGTACTACAACGCCTCATGGATAACTGGGGAGGTTCCTACGGAATGGAAGCTTGCGAAAGTTATTCCTATATTGAAGCCAGGGAAGCAGCCAACAAATTATGCCTCCTTCAGACCCATATCTCTGCTTAGCTGCGTAGGGAAGCTATTCGAAAAAAAAATGATCTACAAACGACTAAACTGGTTCCTGGAAACTACAAAAGTTTACCCGGAGCAAATGAATGGCTTCCGGCAAAATAGTTCCGTAATTGATAATGTCATTGCCTTGGTCTCATCAATTGAAGAGGAACTGATCTCTGGAAACATACCTACTGCATTATTTTTAGACATTAAGGCAGCATATGATTCGGTCTATCATAAAGCAATACTTGACGCTTTGGAAACCCTTGGTCTTGGAGGACGGCTTTAGTATGGATTGAAGACTATCTTCAAGGACGCCAACTTTTCATGTGTACCCCGGATGGCCCCATGGCGCTTCATGCCATCGAGAAGGGAGTGCCACAACGAGCTGTGTTAAGCCCGGTATTATTTAATTTAGTCCTCATCCATCTGAGAATCACACTGTATGCGGACGACATCTGCATTTGGAGTGCGGCGCGTTCCCGCAGTACCACCCAACAATGTCTCCAGAGAGCACTAGCAAATATATCGGCCTTCCTAAATCCAAGGGGTCTGCAATTGTCTCCCGACAAAAGCGTTGCCATGGCTTTCACGCGGAGGTGTATGGAAAAATACCCACTAGTGTTGGGTGGTCGTGCCCTTCCATACGTCAAGACGCAAAAGTTTCTTGGAGTGACGATCGATAGGAACCTCACATGGTCGCCCCAACTGAAAAAACTGAGTGAGAAGATTTCCTCGGCGTCGCACGTATTCCGATTTTTAGCCGGATCACAGTGTGGCAGCAACTGTTGATCAATGGTGCTCCTCCATAAGGCCTACGTCGACGGAACACTACGATATTACCTCCCGATCCTGCACAAAATGTCTCCCACAAGCAAGAGAAAACTTGAGGCAGTACGAAACAACTGCCTTCGTGTATGTCGTGGGCTTCCGAAGGGGTTGTCCCGCTCAGGAACTGTAGCAGAAGCTGGATGCCTGCCTCTCGAAGTGCTATCTTCGCAGGAGACAATTCGGATTCACCTCCGCCGCGTCATTCATACGAAGACTCACTTCTTAAAGGACATTTCTAGAACCCGTGCTACATCTAGCTTTGGGCAGGCCGTCGGAAACATATCTATTTCGTTTCCTGCTCAGGCGTCACAAATCAAATTATGCCACGAAACATTTCACCATGGACACTGTCCCCACTGGAAATTGTGCCATATATACCTGGAATCAGTGCGAAAAAGAAAATGCCTCAAGCAGCGACTTATCAGATAGCTTTGGAATATATGCACAAAGAATACGCAGCCGCAACACACATTTTCACAGATGGCTCTACAACTACACATCTTTCATCGTGCGGACTTTTTGTTCCCTCAAAGGGCAACGATTCTCATTTCGTCTTGAGCGAGCGACATCATCTACTTCAGCGGAGCTATATGGCATTAAGGAGGCCCTTGTGTATTTATTTCGACAGAAGCCGCCAAAGACATGGGTGATTTTCACAGATTCAAAAGCAGCCCTACAAAGTATGTGGAACAGGCACAAGCGTTGCAATAATCAACCTGCAGCATTTGACATTGCTTATCTTCACCACAGGGCTAAGATTGCTGGGCATTGCATAAGGTTCCAGTGGATACCTGGCCATGCCGGCATTTCAGGAAATGAAAGAGCGGATGAAGCTGCCAGAAATGGACTCCAATACCGCAAGTTCAAAAGAACATTTTTTACAAAAGCCGACGCTTCAAACATGGCAAAAATATGCCTATCAAGAAAAAGACCACATCTGGAATTTGCCGCTTCACCATGATATCTTCCTGCGTTACACTGACCCAGAAATGAGACCGAAAATTCCACGACCACTTCCTCGACACTTCGAGACATTGTACCATCGTCTTCGACTGAAAGTGGCATACACGAACAATTATCTGTACCGCATAGGGCTTACCACTAACCCATACTGTGATAACTGTCGCAACTTAGAGGCAATTGAGCACATATTACTAAAATGCCCCGCGTACCGCGACGAGAGACAATTTTTTGAGCAACAAATGGACATGATTTACCACGAACCGTTAACGTTACCGAGCATCTTAGGTCCAATGCCACGCCCTACAAACAGCGACGGGTTTTGGATTTATTGTTCAAATACCTGCCAAAAATTGGTCTAATAGGAAAGCTTTAAAAATTGCACACTTCATATACAAAAGCCTAAATTTACCCGTCATGTCACCTGTAAATATTAGTATCAGGTTCACTCGGACATTTCATATTTATTTTTATCCTCTTTTTCTCCCACTCTCTTCTGGAATCTTTTAATCCCATTCCCCATCCCTATACAGAGTAGCATACCAGCGGTTATATATTGCGCCGGCAAAATTCTCTGTTTTTCTAATAAAGAGCTCTCTCTCTCTTCTTGTGGAGGAGCAAGGTAGCTGTGGAATCTTTGTAGATATTTCCCAAAGTGTTTATGTATGCCTCTTGTACTCCTTGATTGCGCAATGCGTCTGTGAATGCAGGTATCTCAACCGAATCAAATACATTTTTATAACATATGAAAGCCATATAGGGAGGTTGATTGTACTCTGGCAGATTTATCGATTACTTGATTGATGACATGGATATGATCCATTGTAGAATATCCCTTTCTGAAGCGAGCCTGTTCTCTTGGTTGATTGAAGTCAAGTGTTGCCCTGATCCTATTGGAAATTGGTAATTATTTCATTCCGTCCGGTGTGGAGCAGTTGCAGCGGAGCGCCGGCGCCAGAGGACCAGCGTAGCAAAAACCCCTCGGTTCCCGACACTGCTGACTCCGGACTACGAGATGACCAACCCTAGCAACCTACCGCTCTCAGGCAAGCTTCCACCTGACGCTACGTCGCGCCTTCAGGACATCGCAGCTCCACCGCTTCACCTGCCCCCGTTCTTCGCCACTTACTTGAAAACGTCTCTCTTGAGGTTGCTCACGGGGTGGCAGACGTCCTCGCTGCACCTTTGCACCTCTGGGAAATGCCCCGTACCAGCAACTGAAGCAGATCATATTGGACCGCACCATGGCGTCTGCGAGCGCGTGCCTCCAGTGCCTGCTCTTCTCTGAGGAGCTCGGAGGAGCTCCTCGGAGGAGCTCCGTCCTTCCCAGCTGCTCAACAGGATGCGACGGTTCCTGGGCTCAATCAACGTCGACGTGAACGGTGTGCTGTTGAAGGATCTCTTCCTGCAGCGCTTGCCGCAGACCAGCCGTCTTGTCTTGGTCGCTGCAGGAGGCTTAACCCTCGACCGCCTCGCCCAGTTAGCTGATCAAGTCCACGACGCGACTTTTCCTTGCCGCCAATACAATACTGAAAGCGAGGTCATGGGCCTATCATTCTTTAATTGTTTAACGTATCCCTTCCTACGGATTAGTACAATGTTGGCATTCTTCTAGCTCTTTGGTATACTTGAAGTCGTGAGGTAACGCGTATAAAGGGCCTCAAACTTTTAAGGAATTATATCTTCTCGACCTTTGATTAAATCGATTGTTATTACATCTTCTCCTGCCGCTTTTCTCCGTACCAATGATATCTTGCAAGGCGGCCCTTCTAACTGTATCGCTAGTTGTAGAAGGAGCCTCTGTATCGTGTTCATCACTAGTTTGAATGAAGGTAGTGTGGCTGGCTCTGGATACTGTACAGGTCAGTCAGTATAGAACTCTTCTGCTGCTTTTACTGTATCATCGAAATTGGTGACGACATTACCCTGCTTATTCTTCAGTGCATACATCTTGCCTTGTCCTATGCAAGTTTTCTTTCCGCTGATTTCATGCTGCGGTCATTTTTTTACCACTTCCTCAATCTTTCTCATGTTTTAATTTCGAATATCCCTTACTTTCTTGTTGTTGATCAGTTTTTACAGTTCAGCGAATTCTGTCTGACTCTCTTGAGTTGGACACTTTCATACTTTGTTGTTCCATGGCTACAGCATACTGAGTTTGCACCTTTCTCATCGCTAATTCGACCGTCTTCATAAAACTGTTCTATTTCTTCACCATTGTGACTGGAGGTTGGAGCGCAGGCTCGTGCTACCTTTATTCTATATCTCATATTCAGTTTTATTGCGATGACTGCTACCCTCTCATCAATGCTGTAGAATTCATCAATGTTGCCTGATATGTCCTTATGGATTAGGAATCCTACCCCGTATTATCTCTTATCTGGAAGACCTCTGTGGCAGAGGATGTGGCCGTTAGTGAGCACTGTATAAGCCCAACCAGTTCTTCTTACCTCACTGAGGTCACTAATATCCCAGGCAGTGCCTGATAATTACTCAAAGAGCCATAAAAAAGTAAATTATGGGGTTTAACGTGCCAAAACCACTTTCTGATTATGAGGCACGCCGTAGTGGGGGACTTCGGAAATTTCGACAACCTGGGGTTCTTTAACGTGCACCTAAATGTAAGTACACGGGTGTTTTCGCATTTCGCCCCCATCGAAATGCGGCCGCCGCGGCCGGGATTCGATCCCGCGATCTCGTGCTCAGCAACCCAACACCAGAGCCACTGAGCAACCACGGCGGGTTCAAAGGGCCCTGCTAAGCTGGCCTCTCTCTAGAGGGTTCGCCTGTTGAATGTTGCCAGGTTCAGCGACGGCCTGTCCGTATCCAGATATTCTTAGTGCCGCTGCCGCGTCGCAGGTCTGACGGTCGCCTTGGTCAGGTGCTCCGCAGCCGCTGGGTACTTAACGTCATGGGTTAACTGCAGGAGTCATGAGGGAGGTAGTGGCCGAATACTGCACCATGGAGGCCAATTCCTGCCCTGGTGAGCGAGTGGCTTTGTTGAAGCTTAGTGGGCCTTCTCTATTTAGCTGCACCTAGACTAGTATAGCCTTATTGGCTTTCGGCATTTTTTTTCTTGCTGGTGTCAGGCACCACTGCTAGCCTGAAAATGTAGTAAACTGGGCGAGTATTCGAGCTTACGACCTTCAAACCCAGTGTTCTACCCCTGCTCCACGCCACCAAGGATTTGCCCCATGTACTTGGAAATGACTAACCTAAAGGTATTTTTGTTTCTCGTCTAGCGGTTACACAGATTTGTTCAAATTCGACTTCGGCTTTAAGCTCTAAATAAACATAGGAAAGTGCATCAACTCCTCCGAGGATTACTGCGAACAGACTTTCTCTGTTTGCGTGGCGAGACTTAACAACTGTGAAGGAAATGAAAGCTGG
Organism: Dermacentor albipictus; assembly: GCF_038994185.2. Lineage (NCBI taxonomy): Eukaryota > Metazoa > Arthropoda > Arachnida > Ixodida > Ixodidae > Dermacentor > Dermacentor albipictus. The sequence goes on from NC_091821.1 coordinate 109,074,145, forward strand.
GGAAGAGAAGGGAGGTGACAACAGAAACTCTTTCCTCAAACGAGAACGGCACATTTTTTATGACCACTGGAACATTCACAAAACGAGCACAAGCAGACAACCAAAAACTATCAGCGGCACATTGACAGTAATATATCAAAATCACTTGATCTAGGAATACGGCATGTACGAATCTTTATCGAAGAAAGCGAAGAATTAAATTGCACGGACAATTGCTGCAATACGTAGAACATGCATCATGTGGCGTATTTTAGCCTCGTCTGATTGCATTACGTAGTCTAACTGAAATAGTCATATATATTGATACTGTGCAAGGCAATCGAGGCCGTAACTTCTGAATCTAGAGCTGCTCCATGCACCTGGACACGGATTTCATAAGAATCGGCAGCATTGAAAATCTTCATCTGTCTAACCGTGTATATTGCTTCATTCATTCACAGTAAGCCTTTACGGGCTGTTACAGGGTGGGAACCATACAAGCAGGATGGCTACTTACGCAAAATTTATTTCAAGATAACGGCAAAAGATTAAAAGCTTTGAGCTGATGCTGTCAGCTTTTCATTTTTTCCTGTGAAGACTTCCGCAGCGAGGCCATTCAAATCATATATTGTTCGCACAAAGAAAGCCTATTTGAACCTTTGACCTCATGAATTGCAAGGCAAAACTACATCAGGATGGTACGTGCATGGATTGGCTGTTCCAGGTGGACCCAAATATTATGCAATATACGGAGTTAATGACGTTGGACAACTGAAAACGAAACTAAGTGGGTTATTTTTCTTCGAATGGCTAGCGACTGTGTACCGCCCGTTGCCCGCCCGCAGGAATGATGTGGATTGGGTTTGTCGGTACAGGCGGAATTGGTAAATTTCCCTGCTAATTTTTGGACGTGTAATCCGTTACAGTGATAGCTGTTATGGGCTCACTACACATCGCTGACTTAGGTAACCTTCGCAAGAGTCCTGAAGTGTTTTGCGGGAAGTTTAAAAAAAATATAATGTCCCGTATTGAACACCGGTCAAACACAGTGACATGCGGAGATTCTAATTCTCGGTCAATACACCAATGTTGGAAAAAGCGGTCGCGTGGCTAGGTGTTATGATTGGCTGACGCCACGCTGTGTAGCTTACCTATAAAACAGCACCTCAGTGGAATAATTTAAAGGAATTAAACCAGCGGTAAAATGTGAAACACGGGAAAGGAAAGAAAGGGACCAATAAGCCGTGTCTCTCCACCACCTCCACAAATACGACATGGACTAGAGTTGACATTCAAGGAAGTTTTCTTTTTCTTCTCAAAACAGATTGCTCACGTGCCTCTGCGAATGATTATTTCAACTGATGCCCCACCTATAGCTGCCTTGCTTTGCATCATGGGCAAGGCTGCTATTTTTTTATTGTTGTTATTGCGGGCCTGGATCTCAACTTATCCCAACACACACACACAAAAAAAAGAAGAAGCAATGTACTTCACAAATTTACCCTCAATTTCCTCGCTAGTCTCATTTGTACTTTAAGGAACACCAGAAACCAGAACCTTCTTACGCCTCACTCTGGCCTCTTCATTATCTTTTTTTTTTCGCTCCTACATACATTTACGTCCCCTAACCACATTATCCCGGCTAAGCGCGATTCGGCACATTGCGTCTTAAATGTATTAATCTTTTTAAAGCGACTAAGAAGGAAGTACAGAGCAAGGCACCGAGAACATGCACACCAACACAGCCGTTCACAGCACACAGCCACGGCACAGGATCATAGCACGACTTGTAGGGGTTGAAGGACGGACTTCGGAATGAAAACCAAACTTGGGAGGATTTATTTTACATTATTTACAGAGAGGTGAGCGTCCAGTAACAGTCGTACAGTCATTACGGGCCGGCAGCCACTCGGACGCTGCGGCCCGCTGCAAGAAGTTCGAGAGAGGTGAATCAGGGAATCAGGGACTGCTCTGGTCTCTCTGGAAGGCTTCTTATGAACCCTTCGAGCACTGGAAGTCGCGTCATGTTCGACCAATGGGAGAGTCCGCTCAGATGACGCCATTTTCAGCCAATGGTTGGCGCCCGTATCGCGTTGTCACACCCGGCGGTTCTCTGCGGTCTTGCCTCGCAGACTTGCAATGCACTTCTTCTAAGGTGGAGAAGGGGGGGGGGCGCTCATGCTCCATTGTACGAGGGCCCACCTGCTCCCGGTGGTACGGCTCCGCAGTGGTGGCAAATGCCTTCTTCAAACGCGAAGAGGGGTGACGATTGAGCTCTATTGTCCGATGGCCCCTTCTAATCCCGGCGGCGTACGAACTTGTTTGCAAGTGTCCTGCCTCAGGAATGTGGCACCCCTGCTTCTGCATTCCTCAATTAGCTGTGCTGCGATTCGAAGTGGTTTGGGGAAATCGAAGTAGCCTCAGGAAACGGCGCCATATCTAACAGCTCGTCCTCGCCCAGGTTGTTCTGAATGGCCGGTGAACTCAATTCGCTGGCCATGAGGAACGCTGAAAGAAGCTGCAGGGTACTGGGGTCGAGCCTCGTTTGACAACCTTCGGGATCCTGGGCCCTGGAGAACATACGTCAAACAAACAAAACAACACAGCGCTGCACCACGCATAAGCGCAGGCTCTTCACCCCTGACTCGCCAGGCTATTACTGAATCAAAATGAACCCTGATCTTTTATTTCCCCAATTTTGACAAAACAGTTCCAACCACCCTTCCAAACAGCTATCCATTTCACCTCAAATGCCGACAAGACCAGACTACTATTGTTGTTGCAAAACAAAGTGTCGTTGACGTAGCAAACAACAAATGAAAACAGCCGAACATAACTTAAGTGGCCTAACTACACGAACAGCATGTTTCCAATCTATCGCAGTGGCGTACTTATCGCACGTATTGGTGCCACTGAACAATCTGGTCAACCTCACAAGTACGTAATCACAAGCGCACTAGCCTTGTGGTCACTAAACAGAACGCGTACTTGCGTTGTAGGCAAACTTTTCATTTACGCTTACTCACGTTTCTTCCCTGAAAGTCCTATAGAACACGTGACTTAAATGAACAATTAAACTTGCGGGACTTACACACTCCGCAGAACCCTTAAAATAATACGTCTTTTAATAACTCGTTCCACGCATACTTATCAGAGAAGTCAGAATACGGCTGCCCTCAACACACGCGAGCCACCCAGTCATAAATCTGCTTCCTTCCGTCCACACAGGACATGCGCTAATGGAACTAAGAACGCTTCTCAGTGCAAATCATGCACTCACTGAAAATCTACGCGCTTAACCTTAGAAAATTCAAAAACACTTAAAAAGAAAGAAGGTTAAATAACACACGCGCATTACCATAGGCCTTTCGACGATAACCTTGACCTTCAGGTTACTCACAAACACACACACAAAAAAAAGCCTATCTACTTATTAATGAGCATCTCGCGAGACTACATGTTTACCTAAAACGCATCTTTCAAATCTCGAGCTTCTCAAACGAAAACACAAACAAAGCTCAAACCTTACACATTGAAAGATGTCCTAGTCTCAAATCGCGAAAACCTTCCGATGCTCAAAACAAAACACTCCATTTCTACGGAAGCGCTCTTGGCCTCCCTTTCCAAACGCTTATGTCTGACTCATACTTTGAGTCTGACTCGAGGCGGGCGCCGTTTGAAAACTACTATGGCTGCCGAGGAAACACAAAAGGGCTGACTCACTATCGGCTCCCCCAAGACGTTACGGTCTCCTGCCAATTTGCGTCCTGGCGCCCAGCTTTCTTCACAAACTCGATTGACCGCGTCGCTACTCCCCACCTGGTCTCGTCCTGCCACCTTGCGCTTCTTCGTACTGCACGCTGAGCTTTGAAAAGAACTACGGAACGACGAGGAGTTTAACTGCCCCGTGCCCTTTGTCCGCGTCCGTGCAGAACATGCTTCTCGGTCTCCTTTTGACCGGTGGCTCGAACGTTTTCGATGCGTCAACATCGTCAGTGACGACCGCACCTTCTTCCTCGCGCCCTGCCCTTTTGGGTTTCTCGCCATGTTTGGCGGCGCTACATTAGTTACCGACTTTCGGTCTTTACCGCGCTTCTTTTTACGGCGCTTTCTCTTTGCACTCGCCTTCATGTCGCCTTCTCGTGCCTCATGCTGGCCGGTACACATTTCGTCGGCCCGGATCGGTCTCTTACCCGCACAGTCTGAGTGATTCTCACTTAAATCAACACTCTCTCTGCCTCGACTGGTGGACAGCTCAACCGACTCTGGAACAATGCAGCAGGCTTTACTCGAGTTAGACAACTCGCACTCTTGCGAACTGCCCTCTACTACATTGCCCAGCTCACGCTGTGCATCGGCACACAGCCCGTCGGTATTGATCGCTGTCTCACGCGCACAGTCCGAATGATTAACAACTGAATCATCCCTATTTAGGCCATCTAGACTGGCGGAGAGCCGCACCGATCCATGAACAATGCAGTTGTTCTCTCGTGAACTACGGAGCTCGCCATCCCGAGAACTACTCTCAACTGCATCGCCCAGCTGGCACATTATTTCTGCACGCAGATCTGACTCGACATGAGTGCTCGCGTCTGTCGGGTCGGCAGTACCCTTTTCTTCGCTAGCAACCTCGCTAACATTACCAGCGACGCACACGCGCGGTAACTGTGCCGATTTGTTCGCAGCTGGCCTAGCTGTCTCTACAGTCATCTGTTGGCACAGCACCTCGTCGCTCTCACTGCGGCCTTTAACGGCCTCTGTTGCCACTAAGGCATCGTTAGCAGCTAGCCTTTTCCCTTCACTTATGAATCGGCAGCCAATCTCACAGGCACTACTCTTCTCGTCAGCTTTTGGCGAAAATCTGCTAGACACTTCCTCATTCTTTCGCTCTGTACTTCCTACAGAATTCTCAGACAGCCGTTGTCTCTGTGCCAATAACTGATCACAATGCTGTATCTCTTTGATCAGTGCTGCCTTCTCTCTCTCATACTTTTGCTCACGCTCAAGCTTACGTTCCTGATACTCACGTTCGCGTTCATTCTCCCGTTCGTGACGCTCACACCTAAGAGTAAGTTCTTGAAGCTCATGCTTCCGTTCATTCTCGCGTTCTTCACGCTTACGCTCACTCCTAAGTTCACGACGCTCTCGCAAACGTTCACGACGCTCACGCTCCCGTGGCTCCTGTATCACCTCCCAAGCAAGCTCAATGCTTTTGCCATCATTGCCACTATCGTTAATCGCCCTTATGATAGCTGGCGTTTTCATCCGTTCGTCCGCCTCAACTCCCAAATCGTCGCACACCAACAACAAGTCTAACCTCGTCAACCTTCTAAGATCCATGGCAGCTGCCCCGACAGGTGGTTAGAACTGTTTTCCTTAATTTGTGCAAACACACAATGCAACAAACTCCTGATTCCCAGAACTATCAAAATGAACACACAACATTTGAGTCTGGCGAATCAAAAGGAAAAAAACCACGCACTCACTTACGGTTGCAGCACCCTGCCATCCGGTTCATTCGTCCGCTGTTCCCGGTTCCTCCGGACTCCCTGGGTCGAAGGCTCCTTCCTTCTTCGCTACTCCCAGTTTCTTCGGACCTCTTTCGACGAAGGCTCTCTCTTCTTCGCTCTTCCCGGTTCCTTAGGATCTCTCTCGACGAAGGTTTATCCGTAGCGCTGCCACCAGCTGATGCATTCGGAGGCGATCTCACTGCTGCCAACCAGATGTAGGGGTTGGAGGACGGACTTCGGGATGAAAATCAAACTTGGGAGGATTTATTTTACATAATTTACCGAGAGGTGAGCGTCCAGTAACAGTCGTACAGTCATTACGGGCCGGCAGCCACTCGGACGCTGTGGCCCGCGGCAAGAAGTTCGAGAGAGGTGAATCAGGGAATCAGGGACTGCTCTGGTCTCTCTGGAAGGCTTCTTATAAACCCTTCGAGCACTGGAAGTCGCGTCATGTTCGACCAATGGGAGAGTCCGCTCAGATGACGCCATTTTCAGCCAATGGTTGGCGCCCGTATCGCGTTGTCACACCCGGCGGCTCTCTGCGGTCTTGCCTCGCAGACTTGCAATGCACTTCTTCTAAGGTGGAGAAGCGGGGGGGGGGGCGCTCATGCTCCATTGTACGAGGGCCCACCTGCTCCCGGTGGTACGGCTCCGCAGTGGTGGCAAATGCCTTCTTCAAAGGCGAAGAGGGGTGACGATTGGGCTCTATTGTCCGATGGCCCCTTCTAATTCCGGCGGCGTACGAACTTGTTTGCAAGTGTCCTGCCTCAGGAATGTGGCACCCCTGCTTCTGCATTCCTCAATTAGCTGTGCTGCAATTCGAAGTGGTTTGGGGAACTCGAAGTAGCCTCAGGAAACGGCGCCATATCTAACAGACTATATACTCAACGCCGGCCGGCGCTAAAGCCTTTTGGCCTCGTCGCGCATTGCTGCGACGACTGATGTGGTCTGCTTTCTGAAAAACGTGTTCAAGGGTCTTCTCGAAACCCAAAGTGATCACATTTTAATATTTTATTATCATTTTAATACCGGTATCTTGATACCGATTACAAAACCTTCATAAAGGCTGCTCCTAGCCATGGCCGACAAAGCAATGTTACTTCGCCTCGACAGAAACCAGAAAAGGATGCGAATGCGCATAGTCTAAGCGATGCAGTTGAAAACGTGTCACGTTCCACACGAAACACATACGAGCACACGATGGTTTCCAGCTGCATCTGTCCGTGACAACGGTATATTCTTGTTCGCTGTCTTCAAAGCTGGCCGAACAGCGTGCTCGTTACCTATGACGCCGCAGTGATTTGAAAGCTACTGAAAAGTTACATGGTGTCCCTTCTCGGCCAAAGCTTCAATAAGCTATCTAATAATAATAATAATATATGGGGTTTTACGTGCCAAAACCACTTGCTGATTATGAGGCACGCCGTAGTGGGGGACTCCGGAAATTTTGACCACCTGGGGTTCTTTAACGTGCACCTAAATCTAAGTACACGGGTGTTTTCGCATTTCGCCCCCATCGAAATGCGGCCGCCGTGGCCGGGATTCGATCCCGCGACCTCGTGCTCAGCAGCCTAACACCATAGCCACTGAGCAACCACGGCGGGTAATAAGCTATCTAGTCTTGAATACCAGTTGTTCGAGTGGTCCGCACTACAGGGAGCACCGCCACTGCTGTGGTGAAAGCGTTGCAACCGGTGGGGCTCGGTGAAGACGGTAGTCCTGCCTTTATTTCGCAGGATACGGACAATTTTCCGAGATCGTTCTTGGCTGACGAGACAAAGCACAGGGCGAAAAGCTGCAAGTTTCGCAGCACTGATTACCAGAGCGTCTGTTTTAGGCACAGCAGCAGAACAATGCAAGAATAAAAAGCGTGCCCATTTGATATACACTAGGATTGTCTGCAGAATACACTTGGGTAAAGTGAGACATTTCAGTCCAGCAACGTTGGCGATGACACATGCGTGTTGAGAGCACAGCGATATCACCGCTACGCTCGAGCGAGTGAAGATACCCTCCAGTGCGCGAATCCTGGGCCATCGTTGAGATAAACCTCCTGCAGAGCAACGATTCAGGGAAACCGCGTTATGCATGAGTGTGTTTGCAGAAGCCGTGAGAAGCACTTGCGGAATGAGCTGTTCCATGCAGGCTTTCGAGCGTTTGCGATCGTTTGCAATCTTGGTGTCGTCCTAGTCTTGAGGCAGTTATTGAAGCAGTTCTTCGTAGTTTATTGCAGGCATTGAAGCACTGTGATGCATATTTATTGAAAATGTTTTTTATTGGCCTTTTGGGCATCTGTGTTGCTGCGGTGGCTGTAAAGTCTCGGGAGATTAATCCTTCCTCTACTATTGGCGATACTACATGATGACGCCACTGGAGGCAGGTCATTGCCTCTCAGCTTGGACTTGAATTCGTAGTTATGAAGCCAGGCGCCGACCGAGAAAGCTACCGGGTTCTCAAGAAAGTTAGTGAGTGGTCACCAGAACTCCATGGCAGCTGCTGTGCAAGAGGAGTGCTTCGGACAGGTCCACTCGTGTAGTGAGGTAGCCCTGATGCCTCGATGTGGCCTTGCGAGGGCACGGCTGCTATTTATGGAGTTTACCGGGCGAGGTCAAGAGTAGTGTAGTAACGAAGATCGGTCACGTGGCGCGTTAGGTGGTTTAGTGACTTCTGTGTCTGGTGTGCGGTTGAGAGTATCGTAAGGTGAGCGGACGGTAATATATATAAAATTGACGCATTTAACATTCTGCCCTCCTAGGCTGCGATTCACCACCCGTCAGAACATGTGTCTAGCCTGTTTGATCGTCTTGACTGTATGCTTCAGTAAGGTGGTTACCCGCATTGTTGGTCAGGTGCATGCCTAGAATGCGAACCGACGCCTTAGTGTGAAAATTACGTCTCCAATAGAACGGCGAAAGTTTTATTTCTCTTTACGTCTGACATTTGTGGGCTTTTCTTCACGTAGGTCACCCGCCATTGTGACTTAGTGGCTTTGGCGTTGCGTTGCTAAGCACGAGATCACGGGATCAGATCCCGGCCACGGCGGCCGTATTTCGATGAAGGCTAAATGCAGAAACGCCCGTGCACAGTGTATTGGGTGCACGTTAAAGAACTCCAGGTGGAAAAAATAACCCGGACGACAGAGCAGAAACGGGGCTCCAACTGGCGCCGTCGCTCTCGGCGTCGCCTTCAAGGCTGACCACGTGACACCGTGACGTCACGACAGAGGAGAAACGGGGCTCCAACTCGCGCCGTCGCTCGCGGCGTCGCGGCGGTATTGGCCTCGAGCTCCACCACTGGAAAAGCTGGCGCCACCGTCGGCGTGACGTGCTAGGAGGGATCACGTGGACATAGCGGCCGCGTCGGCTGCTTCGGGAGCGCCGAAGCGAGCTGAAAACGAGTTTAAATTCCCTCGTACGCTGCGGTCCTCATTTAGTGGCGAAATTTTCTCGCTTCGAGTGTCTCCTTTACAACGCTTGAAAGCACTACAATAGGTAGTGGCTGCCTTTGAAGGCGCGCAACATGGTAGGCTACTGCTCGGTGCCGCAGGGCCGAACGCACGTAACGGAGGCCGGTGTCAGCCTTATTCACGCCTAGCCGCAGGACAAGAAGCTGCGTGAAGCTTGGCTCGCGAAACATAAAACCGGCAAACAGTCATCGGCTACAACTCGGGTATGCAGCAAGCACAGACGCGAGAAAGATTTATGCTACGGCGCCCGGTCTGCGGTGTTCTGAAAACGCGCACTGAGGCGCTCGCCCGAGTCCGCTGCCCGAGTAATGTCATGACGGTTTGGTCTATGATCGAACTTGTCGATGCTATAGATACTGGCAAGTTGAGTGGAGTGGAAAGGCAACGGTAAGAAGCACATTAAATAAAAAGAATGGCATATGGTCATGTTTGTGTTATAAATTAATGCACTGGATTACAAAAAAAGGAGCAGCGGGAAATGGCACGCTTAGAACACCGATAAACATACAGTGCGAAGCAACTCGAGAAATAATATTGAAAGGTCAAAGAATTTAGAAGAAAAAAAAAGGTTGAATCGTCGCGACGGCACATCACAGTCCCCGTAGGTGTCGAAGTCTCTACAGTGAAGTTATTTTTTAACAACTCTGGTAGCACCCACGCAACAATGGTTGCTTGCATACTGTCAAATGCTCATATTCTGCGGCCTAAAGCTCTTGGCACGGTGCGAAAACGCGCGCGCGGAGAAAGCGAAACAGTGCGCGGACAAGCTTGCAGACGCGCAGTCGGTCGCTGCGAATGTACGCGATCGCTGCATTGAGGCTTCGTTCTATTACGATCCATTTAGTTATACAAACACTATAAGAACATATTTCACATAGCTTGCTCTCAGCGTTTACCTACCTTTCACGCAAGAAGCCGGTTCGTGAGACTCCATCGCGGCGACCGCGCGCAGTGGCGTTCACTGTACGTATTCGGTAAAGAGGTAGCGTCTGTAAACGATTGTGTGCTTTCAGTTTGCCCAAGATTGTTATTTAGACAGTAAAAAACTTCTATCGTTTCGAAAGTACTTACAGAAATGTCCGGGAGGGCTCGCGCGTGGTGTTTTCAGTGAGCGCTGCCAGCAAAACCTATGAGGAGCGCGCCACGTGATCCCTCATACTACGCCAGCGAGGCGCTTCCGCTAGATGGCGACTCCGTAACTCCTCGCCGCCAATATAAGCAGCTGCGCTTGCCTCTGCTAGACACTCACGAGGTGAGATGCCTCCTGGAGACAGAGCTGCTCGTTGGAATGAGAAGCGAAGGTTGCGGCGTGCTACAGTGACTGTTTCTAGGTGGCTTTGCTACGGCGCAGCGACTACGCGCCCCGCATCGGCGCGGTGAGCGTCGAGCAGCGCAGCGTTCGGCGCGACAACGAAATGTGCGCCTGAGCAAGCGCCGCACGCCTGAGCCGACGCCGACGACACCGGCTTTTCTGCGACACGAGCTCCTTAACACTGTCGCGTTAAAATAAAGGCTAGTATGCTTCGCATCCTGGGCTTAACCTTAGCTAAGCCTGGCCATTTTTTTTCACGTACGTGAACATCATTCGTCTTGTCAAGGGCCGTAAAAAGCCACTGTTTAAAGTACATATGAATGGTGTCGAGGGCCTGATTTTTCTGGTTCAATTACTGATTGAGAACGTGTCCTCATAAGTACAGCGTCTGCATACGCGCGTGCTCGACGTTAGGGATTTTCGACAGTCTGCTAAGTAGTTGGGACACCGTGATATTGAGGAGTTCCGGTGAAATCACAGACTCCTGAAAGACACCGACCCTGTTGCGACTTGTCGTGCCGGTTTCTTGCCCTATCTGGACTTGTATACTTCTGCTCATAATAATATTCGTCATAAAATTATACACGCGTCCTCTTTGTCTCAGGCCTCGCGTTTTTGTCATGCCAACGTCGTCAGCAACTCCGTAAGAAGCCTTGTTGATAGCAACACCAACCACATGCTTTGGTTACGGTGACGTGGCATCAAAGTACATTTTCCTTTGCTGTAGGATGATATCGTGTGTTGATAACCCCCCTGGTTTAGTCCGTACTGTGTCGGCGCGAGGTGTTCCTGGTCTTCCCCAAACCAACTTAAACGTAGGTTCACCATGCTTTCCGTAGATTTACATGCCCATTACATTAATAATTATGCCGGTTTCAGCTTGCTTAGAGTGAGGAAATGAACTTCGGAGCAACAGGCAGTTCCCCATTTTCCCCCATATGTGATTGATTTCGTCTAAGAAGGCCTGTTTACGTGTATTGGGAAGTAGCGAAGGTATGCAGCGGTCCATCGTCAGTCTTGCGTTGGCCAAAGAGCGAGCGGAATATAGCGCAAAGTTTGAGAAGGATTGTGTACTCGTTGATGGCTTCACCATAATTTTAACAGCCATGGGCAGCGTCTTCTCTCTATAGTGAAGATGCGAAAGCTCGCTGGCTCCCCAACGTGAGCGTCTAGACGTCTCTCCAAGTTGCCTGTCAGGTGCCTGTAAACAGTGATAATCAAGCAGAATTGGGAGGGAGCGAGACACAGGCACGAGACTACGGTGAAGAACAAGAAAACGCATCCTTCGTCCTTCACAGGCTGTTGAGCCGTCGAAAACTAAGATAGAAATAGTATGAACATTTTTTCGCAAGTTGTATTTCATGTAAAATTTAGATCTCAGGCGGCAACCTGAATCTTGCGCATTGACGTCTATCGGCCTTGTCAGTCACGCGAGAGTTGGTGACGGCGTCCTAAAGTTCCATTGCAGAAACCTGGTGAATTTATACCAATAAGATACATACTATACGGCATTGACACGAGGCCTGATGTAGTGCGGAGTGATAAGGTGTTAAGTACCCACTGGCTCGTATATAACAGAATGAGCAATGCCGTGCAGAAAGTGGAAGTTTGCCAATCCGAACGTTGCGGGGATGAAAGGGCGCAGAAGTGATAAGGACTCGGTGAGCAGGGCGCAGTCGAGTGAGGGAATAGCTTGAGACACAGAGAGCATGATGGGTGTTTCCGGAGCGCTTGCAATTCGGGGTTGTTGCGCTGTGCCTCTGATAGGGCATCCCAATCGATAGCAGCTTGCTATTGTGTGGGACTGTTGCCGATGGAACCAATCGCCGTAACACGGAAGAGGGCATCAGCTGCTCCGTTATCAGCTCTCTTGACATGCAGATGTACTCCGGGATGTACACTTAAGTGTACGCAAGATGCCGAATCTCTCAAGCGACATACTTGAACTCGTGCTGACCACATGCTATGGGTCAGAGGCTTTCGTCAGTCAATATGTGCAACTCCCGCCCTACCAGTAAGTGGTGAAGTGCTGTATGGTGGCCAGCAGCTCCCGACCAAAGACGTACGTGTCTAGCCGGATTGTAGCCTCCGGGAAAAGTAGCCCAAATGGTGCCATTCAGAACCAATATATTGTTGCAACGCAGCACCAATGCAACAGTGGTGGCGTCCGCTAATTGGCGCGACCAAATGAGGATGCACCAGAAGAGGCACATCAGCGACTGCTTGTTTTGAGCCTCAGGCGACCAAGGTATTGCCGAAAACAGGCTCCATAGGGCTTTCAATAGGCAGTTGATCGGCTGTATCAAGGCCGCGCAGTGGGGAATAAAACGGCATCAGACATTTGCGAGGCCCAAGAACTCGCGAAGCTGGCGGAGGATGTTGGGTTTCGTGAAGTTCTTGACTGCCTGGGACGGTAACGGGAGGATGCCGAGCGCAGAAATGCAATGGCCCAAGAAATACAGTTCGGAGGCTTCGAAAACGCCTTTATGTAGGTTCCGAGGCTGTGAAATTTGAGTCACTACAAAAGCTCACGTAGGTGACACTCATGGTTATCCAGAGTGGCGCTAGCGATCAGGATGTCATCGATGTACGCAAAAATGTCCGGCATATCACGAGTCACCTCAGTGGTGAAACGTTGGAACATCTCTCCGGAACCGTGTAACCTAAAGATCATGCGCTCAAACCCAGTCAAGACGAAGGCCGTCGTGATGAAAATCTTCGGAATGTCAGTCGGTTCCATCGGAATCTGGTGGTAAGCCTTGACCATGCATTTTGTTAAATATCTTGCATTCATCCAAATTAGATGTGAAGTCTTGAATGCACGAAAGTGGGCAGCAGGTCATGAACGGTTTGCGCGTTGAAAGCGCGTAATCACCACACGAACCCCAGTCACCCGGACCCTTCTTTGGCACAAAGTGCAGCGGCGATTTCCACGTGCTGGACGAAGGACAAATGATGCCGAGCTGCGGCATGTACTCGAATTCGTGCTTAGTGAGACTAGACGTTCATCAAATAGGCGGTGAGGACAGGAAAATAGTGGAGGACCAAGTGTGATGATGTGGGGTAACCAAGTGCTTGAAAGGTTGGCTGAAGTTACACGACTTTGGGATCTTAGGGAACTCGGCAATAATGTTCTCGTAGGGACTCGATCGATGGGACAAGCGTGCGGGTGTTGGTGGGGAAGTCAACCGAAACTGGATAGGAATCCAGCGACTGACAGTCGAGTGGTGCCATCGATGAGCCGTTGGCGCAGTATGCTTACGTCGAGGTCGTAGAAGGACACGAAATCGGACACGATGACGGGAAGGACTACGTCAGCGGTGAAGAAAATACCCAGTACATGCGACGCAATCCTAGATTGATGGAGAGTGAACGAAGCCCGTATGTACCTATGAGCAAGGAGTTCCAAGTCACCGAGGCTTGGAACTGCAGTCAGTGTCAGGCGGCGGCACTATATTGACCTGAGCACTGTGTCAATAAGGAAACGTATGCCTAAACTCCTGTCCACAATGGTAAGTAGTGAGCCAGGTCGAGGAGCGAGGTCACATGCGGCAGTCAGCGATCTCGTCTAGCCTTTTCCGACCAGGTGCAGGGTGGCGCACACTTGCGAGTGAGGTGGACATAGTGCAGATGGTATTAGCAGGTCCGTTGGCACTCAAGGGTCCTTGCGCGAGTGTAGCGAGAAGAGGAGGTGTGCGAACTGGAAGTGAAGCGGCGCTGTCTATACGTGTGGAGCGAAGCGATGGCCGCGATGAGGTCGCGTGCCTCGAGCTGAGCGACCGCTGAGCTCTCAGGCGTTTTGCAACGGCAGAAACCAAAGGAATGGCGGCCTGCGGCGCGATCGGAGATATTTTGTTCGATACGCGTTCTGTTCGGTTGCTGCAACGTCACAATGTGGCAGTATGCAAAATTTGTGACAACGGGGCGGAGAGAGTAGCCAATCAGGAAGCGATGACCTCCCCGGAAGTTTACTTCCGTCGTTTGTCGTCTGCTTGCGGACAGTATACTACAAAACGAAATGTTTCTCGTCTTCCAAATGAATGAAATTATCTAAACAAATGTATTTTTTATTCTCAAGCCCAAACACGTTTTCAAACAGTATTACGTGTGACTACTGCAATTTATAACTGTTAGTTTCTTTGCGTCGTCCCTAGGTGGTGTCGCGCACAGCGAGAAGAAAAAAGAAAAAAAAGAAACGACGGGAAGAGTGGCGCACTTTTCAAGAGGCAGCGACAACATTCCAGTGGCTCGCTGGCACCGATGATGGGGTCGATTTCTCTGTACAACCAACGAACAACCAAAGGCGACGGCAGGAATGCGCCTGGAGTGTCCATATAATTGCTATCCGAATAACATAGTAAGACTTGTATACGGGGGGGGAGGGGGGGCAACAGAATAGTCCCGTGGGCCCATTACTTTCCGCAAAAGAAGAAACAAAATCGAACTTTCACCATGCGACAATTCGCTGCGACGCAACAATGTCTTTTTTTTGTGTGTGTGTGTGTGTGTGTGTGTGTGTGTGTGAGGCGGGGGCACCAAAATGAAAAAAACAAAAAACTCAAAAGAAAGCATGTTGGCCACAATCGAATGCCTACTTTGGCGACTTAATGTGCCTACCGAAGGAATATTGAAGAAAACCTGAGACGCTTGGTCCACAGAGAACCATACACATACTGCTCGGCATCCTACACCGGCGAGACAAGACTTTCCGGAGATGTTGCGTTTAAGCGAACGCATTGTAATCTGTCGAGTCGTCACAGCAATGGCGGCAAGCGACCATTGTTTCTTTTTCTCGTCTGCTAGCCAGAAAGTGACCAAAACTCTGCCAGGCGAAAATCCACTCGGCCAGAGAAAAAGGAATGCGCTCTGGTTGGCTCTCACAGCCCGCGGGTACCAAGGCAGGCAGGCAATGAACTTTATTCAGGTCCCAAGGAGCGACTCCGAAACCCCCTTACGAGAGAGGAGCCGCCGCGAGCCGCTCCCACATAGGGACGGGCAGGCCGTGCCTGACCGACGCGCCGCGGGCCCTCTGGACGGCCCGTAGCTGAGAGGCGAGGTTGGAGCTCTTGAGCGCCTCCTTCCACTCTTATTCCGTGGTGAGATGATCGAGAACAGGAAAATTGAAGAGGCTCAATATGTCCTCGTGAATAAAAGTCAAAGTAGATAAATAAATAAGAACGCACTTGTATACATTTGCTGACTTGAGTGTGCTGACATGGACGCTTTGGCGCAGGTGAAAAAAAATGATATTTTTTTTCTGTGACATGACGGCAAATGAACCACCTCAACGTTTCGTCTCATCGGACCTCGCTGCGTGCTTTGTCAACTTGTGTGATAGTGCGTTGATTTGGCTTGCCTCGTTGTACATTATGATGTACGACTTTAGAAAACTCAATGCACCTTTGGTGTGAAATGTTTATAACAACATTAAACCCACAAAGTTCCGCAATTGAAAATTTAAAGCACCACTTCTGAAATGTCAATGCCCCTTTGAATCTCATTGGAGGGGACGAAGACGAAGTGTCTGCGAGCCAGAACGCTATTTCGCTAGCTCAGCTGTCTTTTCCTTATTTCTGCGTACATCTTTGGAGAGCCGGCATGGTTCGTGGCACGGATGCAAGTTGACGTCCCCGTGCCTCTGCCGGGAATGGCGACTTCAGCGGCGGCTGCGTCTAGGAAGCGGACCGGCCTCCAGAGCGACACCGACGGCGATGACACCAGCGTCTACTCGCTCGGCATTGAGGACTTCTCTGATGACGCCTTCGAGCTTGTGCGGAGCCACAAGGCGAAACGAAGACACACCACCAGGGCATCCATGTCTTCGAGCACGCCAACGGTAGGACCATCTCAGAATACCGCAGTCAGTACGATTCTATTTGTACCAGAACCCGCTACCGCCAACCTGAGGCAACTCAACAGACAGTCCGTATCGGTTCAACTTGAAGCGGTGGCGCCAAATCAGATAGCAGACGTTAGAGTCAACACACGAAAAAATGTGTCGGCTATCGACGTCACACATGAGAGTGCGCTGAGAAATTTGACTACAGTTAGAGAACTAGGTGGCGTTAAGCTCCGCTCGTACATCCCACAGAACAGTGGTTCAACTACTGGTGTCATCTACGACGTAGACGTCTCCATCTCCAGCGCCGACTTACCGATCCTGCTCGTCCTGTGGTCTTCTCTGTCTTTGTCCCTGCTATTTTGCGCTAGTCTTTTGAATAATGATGACACACCAACTAGCCCAGCTTTCTGCCTTGATTGCCTTGATTACCGATTCTAGTGAAGCCTGCCGTTGATGGCGTCGCCATAACACATGTGTATCGCCTCGGCACATCCCGCTGTGTGAAAATTATATTCAAGGGCGAGACTCTCCCTTCGCACGTCAAGGTAGGCCACTTTAGACACCCTGTGCGACCATTCATCCCAAGGCCACTGCAATGCCGCAATTGTATGAGGCTGGGACACGTGAGTGCCGTGTGCGAGAACACGGGAGTTTGCTCACGCTGCAGCGATCCCCACGCTGCAGACTCTTGTGCAGCCACGGTTCTCAAATGCACCAATTGCCTTGGGTCCCATGATGCTTCCTCGAAGGACTGCCCCAAAATGAAGGAGGAAAAGGCGATCTTGAAGCAGATGGCGAGAGACCATTCGTCTCGTCGGGAAGCTGTTGCGGCCGTTAGAAAGCGACGCTTCCGACGCCGCCGGACTTCAAAGAACGCTGATACCTCTGATACGCTGAGGCCTGGGGCAATTCAATCTAAATCGGACAAGGCCATGGCGGAGAACAATACAACTTGGTCCTCACTACTAAAGCAACAGCCAAAGCCAGAACAACAGCGGAAGTCACAACCGAAGCCACAGCTGATGCCGCAGCCGATGCCACAGTCGGTGGTACGGCCGATGCCACAGCCGGAAGAGATGCCACAACCAGAGGCGATACCGCAGCCGATGCCACAACCGGAGGCGATGCCGCAGCTGATGCCACAACTGAAGCCGGAGCCACGTCAAGTGATTCAGCTGCACTCGGCTGCAGAGCGAACAGCGCTGGTTCCTGACAAACTGCCCGAAGAAGACCGGCAAGTCGTTATGATGCTCCGGTCTCTGATGAATACCCTTCGAATACCCTTAAATAACCTGCACACTCCGTCAGCGCGAAGTGCAATGCAAGTGCTGGATGCTTTAAATTCAGTACTTGCAACTCTTGAGTAGGCATCATGGCTCACCCGCATCATTATATTCGCACTGAAGTCAGAACGGCTGGGGTTTAGCTTAAAAATATACTGCCACGTACTGCAACGTACTGCTGACGCCCACGGGATCATTGGTCTTCACTGGTAACTTCAACGTGCATCACCAGCTATTAACCACCAAGATTCACGGCAGCCTAACGTATCGACGGAGCACTTGCTTTGACTTGGACTGATTTCCAAGCACTTTGCTGCGTGCACCGACAGTGATCTCTCTATCCCGCTTTCCTTCTTTCTGTTCGCCCTTTCCCTTCCCCTAGTGTAGGGTAGCAAACCGGACGCTCGTCTGGTTGACCTCCCTGCCTTTCCTCTCTTTGCTATCTCTCTCTCTCAATGCCCCTTTCGCATCAAAAGTTGAAGAACTTCATAGCCATAAAGTTTCGGTATTGAAATCCATGCGCTCCGTAGATTCCGCGGCCTCCGCGAGATGCCGCGACGAGCCCGCTCGCGATCAAAACGCCCTTGAAACTTTGTGCTCGGATGGGGCTCATTGCGTTATGTGACTCCCGGTACATGGGTGTTGCCGCGAAATCGAACCTGAGTTCGCAATGTGCGCGCTGAAATCTCTTTTCGAGCATGGAAAATACATTCTAGACAAAAGCCGGAATGATTTCTGACGCCAGGGGTTCTTTTGGTCAGTGGTGCATGGACAGCACACAAAAATTTCGGGGGGGAGGGGGGACTGAAGCCCCACAAGAACCCCCCCCCCCCCCCTGGCTGCGCCCCTGATGTGTACGGGTTTTCTTCGCTGTTTGCGTCTATACTTCGCGCTGAGCGTTGCTTCCGTTTTAACCGGGTACACGTGGTACGGCACGGCGTATACTGTCTGAGGGGGAATACAGCAGCCCCCTAATGGCCTCGGGATGCGATGTAAAAATGCGTTCATTTCCGACACGGTCAACGCATGCACGTCACAGTTAAACACCTGCACATTCAACACTTTCATGGCGGGTAAGATATAACAATAACAAAACATAATATTAATACAGTGCAAGAAACATGTTACTCTTAACTGACTGATATCATCATGTACAGCGCCTACTGTCGGCACCATCAAGACGTGCTCGCCCACTGTAAAAGTAATATGTATATAGTAGAGGTTTCATGGTAGATATTGAGCAACGCAGTGACGTGTGCGTATTTCCGAAATAGTTTGATGGCCGCTTCGTACAGTGAAATAAACGGGATTTTTTTTTTAAGCCCGACCGTGCACTGCGCCGGGCGGAGCAGCGATTACAACCAGCGGACAGGCGCCAGTCGGAAGAGCTCCTGCGGGAGCTCCCCGCCGGTTCGTTCGAGGTGAGCTGCAGGGACCGAAATCGGCGAGTGGGAGGGTCGGCATCGGAGGCCAACGGAATCGCTCCGGCGGCCGAAGGGCCCGCGCGTCCACAATTTCGCGAAGGGTAGCACCCGCGAGTATAGAGAAGGGAAAACAGGCGATAAGCCTCGCGGTTAGTGGAAGGCGTCGCAAGCGGAGGACCTGCGATCACGTGATCACGCTCGCGCTGCGATTAGTATAAAGCAAGCAAGGCGGGGCGCCGGGCTCCAAATCAGTGTCGTCGCCGATAGTGTGCGACATAGCGCTCGGAGCAAGCTTGTGCGGCCGACCCCCCTCGACGCAAGACACGCAGCATGGGCACCCTGCAAGGATCCAACGGAGTCGGCGTCAACGGCGTCCGCCACGCAGACGGACAACAGGAGATGCCCGGCGAAGAGGAGACCTTCTTATTCACCTCCGAGTCGGTCGGCGAGGGACACCCCGGTGAGTATGGCCTATAAGATGAAAAAAACTGCACAGACGGAAAAAAGAAAGTTGGAGCATTAGTACTGCACTGTCACCGCACGCCTCCATGGCGCCCTGACCTGGCCCAGGATACGTGCCGTGGGAGCTGCAGTGACTGAAGCGTTGCGTGCGATGTTTTCCGTGGCACTGCGCACTGGTCACGGTGCACGCTCACCGTCAGCGGTTCCTCAGCCTTCGTTGCGATAACGAGAAACCATGCTGCAAAGCCTCAGCGATCATGGTATTGTTTCTTTTTCTTTACTGGTCATATCTAGGGCCGCGACCGCAGTACTCAATTCGCTGAATGGAGATTTAAACACCAAATATAGGACGCTTTGCTCCTCGTTATTAGTTAGCAATTTCGGACACTTTAGCTCAACAGTCTTTCGACGGCAGAAAATTCACAATAAATACACGTGCCGGAAAAATCGAGCAGAATCTTTTTGGCTAGCGGAACGCTTTCTTGCCTGGCCGCAAACATCATCGGGACTACGGCGTGGTTCGTAAAGAAACGCACTTAATTCGCGGTGGGGACGAAATATTTGCATTCTGAAAAAGAAAAATAACCGCTGCCTTGGACAAATACCTGCACTTTCGCTGCATCAAAGGCAAAAATGAACAGATCTAAATCATCGTGCAGTGACTCCTAATACGTCAATAGGTGTACTAAATTTACACTATGCTGTTTACAGGTACAACATTGAACACAGGTTATTATTATTTTTAAATACACTATACCCTGAAAAGCAACAAGTGTGAAAACACATCCTTATGCCGGTAAAAAAAAAAATGCAAGCGAACTGAGGGATTTAGAGAAGCAGCCACACAGACTGTCAGAAACGTCGAAGAATTGATAGTTTGCGCTCAGGTGTCGGGTGTTGTTTTTTCGCTCAAGTCCTGTCCCTTCGTCGCTCTGCGCAGAATACTTTGGGAACGCAGAATACTTTGGGCAAAACAGTGTATGAAAAACTGAGCTCGTGAACGCACTACTGAATGTTATGCCCCACTTCACGATGCACACATGCACAGGAAATGGCAGTGACGAGGAGCGCAGTTTTGCGCAAGCAGGTGTCAGCGGCAAGCGGCATTTTGTGCTGTGGCCCGCCGCCGTTTTCATTTCTTGGTTTAAAACAGGAACAGAAAAGAAGAAACGCCTAACTTTGTGGCTATTGAAGAACCTCCACTAGTTGACGCAATCGCAATGAAAGAGTTTGTCGAACATATCGTATTCACTTGAAGTATGGCATATCATTTTGGAAAACTGGAATCGACAGGATTGTTTGCTATAGGAGACTTAATAACACTATGAAGTAGTGATACCACACGTTCGCTGCTTGCGACTCGTTACTTAAATAACAGAGACGTTCCCACAGGCGCTGCGCCATCTTCACTATGCTGACGGGCGAACGCTTAACCTTGCTCTGTAGTATGTTGCCTTCTTTTTTATTATTATTTATTTTATTTATTTATTTATTTATTTATTTATTTATTTATTTATTTATTTATTTATTTATTTATTTATTCATTCATTTTTTGCTAAGATCATCTGGGTGATGCATGCATGCAATGTAACGCGTATCGGCAGTGCCTCGACCATGCTCTCTGTAAAGTCACACTAGCAGTCATGCGACTGCCAATTGAAATAATAATAATAATGGCAGTACTGGCAGAAAATATCACGTAGATGAAGCGACGATAACTATTTCCAGCGGGGTATACACAATTCCTGACAAAGCGCAGCAGAAATATGTTTTGTTGTTGATTTGGAGAAAAGCTATCGTGTCTGATGTTCTGGTCAATCACTCAACGCTATAAAGCACTAGTTCTTCCTGCTTTCCTTATTTCGTTCCATTATTCCGTTACGCTTCATGAGAAAACTTGTGCAAAACAATATTAAAGCCTTCATTGATTTCACGTGCACATAATCATCATGATCGCTTTTCATTTACGTCTTCACGTTCAGTCGGACACATGTTTTCTAAATCAAGCTTCCGATCGGCTTCCGTCTCTAAATGCGAAGTATAATGATAAGACCGTCCCCCTTCCCGCCTCCCCCCCCCCCTCCCCGAGGAAAGAAAATTACCTTTATCGTACATATTTAAGTCACATGACAGCTGTGTGTTGGTTTCAAATGGTTCGACCTACCTGAAAGCCTGGCCTACGGTTGTCCTAACTTGAAATTACGGTGGCGCTTCTCGAAGGAAGCGCTTCATGCCATCTATCAGCAGCGAATGTTCGTTACAACTAAAAACTATGTAAAGAAATTGTTAACGAAGCGTTGCGGGCATATCAAAACTCTAAGAGTGAAGCCGCTATGAACTGACATTTTATCATTATTGTAATGACCGTGGTAATCCTCATAAGACGTTTCCACAAGCTCACATAATCTATAGTTTCCCCGTAAACTGTGTCCTTCGCTGGCTATCCTTTCTATTGTAGTTTCCTGTATTAGGGGACTGCGAAAGCGAGGGCAATAGTTGATGTGATAGAGTGAATAGGATGGCTGGAATAACACGTTCTGTACTTTCTGAACTATTGCATCATGTGATAAATATGTGGGGAGAGACATTAACTAGGAAAGAAGAAGATGGAATGTGACGATGTAGTAAGTTATAACGAGTAGCGCCTTTCATGCACAATGTGCGCACTGTTTCCATGAAAGATGAGTTCGCAAGAAACGAGGACACTCGAGGACGTTATATATGGACGCATATTGTGCCTGATTTTGATGTAGCTTACATATGTACGCAAGTGCCAGACATACTTTACAGCGGGGCCATTCAAGTCTCTTTCACCTGGTAATCTCCAACATCGCTTTTGTTGCGCGCCTGTTGTTGTCGACGTCTGCCTATGTGCCCACTATCCACTCCATCGGGACGACCATCCTGAGTGCCTTCCGTTCAACAGCATATTGAGAAAACAAGCACTGAAATTAAGATACGGTCTTCGGAGCGTTACAGAAGTAGCAGTCAGGGCTATGCCTTTACGCCTAAGTTTACAGGAAAGACCTTAATGCCTAAGTTTACGGATGTATACATAATTTCTTCATTCTATTCTTTCTAGTACAACAAATGCCCCAATCCACAGGCTTCTACATGAGGGTTGGGCAAGGAAACGCATAAGGAAACAATAAGTAAAAAAATAGAAGCAATGAGAAGCAACAAGCGTAAATAAGTGCACTTTCAATCCGTGGGGTGGCCTCCAGAGTTTCGAATAGTGAAGTTTAAATCGGTGCAGTTTTATTCAGTCGCGAACCTCTGCGGTTCCAGATGCAAGCCGAGAATCGTGAACCTGCCCACCTTATTGACACTCCAGCTGGAGTTCTGTAGAAACTTTGAGGGAATTCTAGTAAATGCGAGGAAGAACAGCAAACGTTAAACATATACTATGTTCGCATCGTGGTAGCTAAGGTTGCTGTACATCAGGGGACAACGAACGTAGGTGAAACATGGGGAAAACGTTCGCGGTCCCACACAGGAAATGGACATTCACGAAACATCGAGCGTGGCCCAGCCGCATCGTGAGTCCGCGAAAGCGGGATCAAAACGCACAGACCATTCTCATGCGCAGAGTGGGTGGTTTCGTCCACGCGATAATTCCCATTGACACTGCATTGCGATATGCTTTCCGCATCGGAATGGCCGATAGCCCCACAAGCCACATATGCGCGGCTGTGAATCACGCGCTTTCTTTGTGTCAGCTTGCGCTATATTGCCGAAAGGCCGAAAGGGCAAGTGATGTGCGCCGTGCTGAAATGACTGAGCCAGCGCATCTTCTGAAAAAAAATAGGAGAGGCGCTGGCTGAGCAATAGTTCACTATCAGAAAAGAAAGTCCTAGGCCAGTGCTCCCAAAGTAACTACGCGCAGAAGGCTATATCTGCGCTGCTAAAGTTGCTAAGGTCTACGGGCCTACTTAATATACTGAGTTTGCTTCTTTTGTATTCCTCTCTCTTTATTCGGACTTTCCAGATACACTGACGGTGTCGCACCGATTTTCTGCCAAGCCGTATAGCGGCGATAGGTTCCCGGCTTATGGAGTTTCCGCAGCGTTTAAGCGCTCTTTTTTTTTTTTTTTTGGAATGGCAGCAAACGATCGACGGGCGAAAAATAACCGCATATTCATTGTGCCACACGGTTAAAGTCATGGAATATCGGTGAAACCCGCCGTGGTTGCTCAGTGGGTGTTGGGCTGCTGAGCACGAGGTCGCGGGATCAAATCCCGGCCACGGCGGCCGCATTTTGATGGGGGCGAGATGCGAGAACACCCGTGTACTTAGATTTAGGCGCACGTTAAAGAACCCCAGGTGGTCGAAATTTCCGGAGCCCTCCACTACGGCGTGCTTCATAATCAGAAAGTGGTTTTGGCACGTAAAACCCCATAATTTTTTTTTAATATCGGTGAAGATAAGCCTCCACAATTTTCCGAAGGTCGTCTTGTGGGCGATAAAGATGCGGATTGGTAAGAATGTGAGCGACGAATGGTCCTGTCAGCGAGTATTTAAAGAAAGATTCCTTCTGGGGCAATTTCGGTTAGTGCTTTGAATGTTGCGCCAATATTCAGTGTTTCTACTTCGCCTTTTTTTTAGTTAATTGTGATAGACGGTCGATAAAGAGGTAATCACGGTGAATGCAACTGGGGAGGAATGCTGTTCCTACGGAAATATACAATTTATCCGGAAAGACTTTTCCGCAAGAGAAACGTGACCCTATAGCGTCCCACTTTTACAAAGTCGCCCTAAAGCACGCGAAAACGCTATACCGCACATATTGATGGCAGAGACAACGCGCGCTGGCACAGCCAATAGTCTCGCGCGCATCTTATTACTTGGCACTGCTAAACTGGGCCCATACTCACAAAAACGTAATTATGCTATAGAACTGTTTGTACGAGTAGATTACAGCCAGTCATGATGTGGAACGTATCATTAGCAAAAATTGTCGTCCAATAATAAACAGAATGTCGTCCAATAATAAACAGCAGAACTTAACACGAACGAAAAATTTCGCTAATTCGGTCGCTTTTTCCGCGTAATTTTGCGATTCTTGAAAAGGATTGCACGACTAAAGTGACGCTTTGCGGCATGCCTGTCGTCGTGAATAAACGCGACGTTTATTTTAGATAGCAGCGTGAATGGCAGCACTAGCTTCCTTTCATCCCTGAGTGGTATGAGGCTCAGCGTCCGACCAACTACTGGGTGCCTGCTCTAGAACAATACGGAGATAGATATCAGAAAACACGACCAAACATGTGATAATTTGTTCGGCACCGGTTACATCGAAAACTCGGACCTTTATCGTATGTGACGAGCTTTATACATCCCTTGTTATCTGCAAGCAAAGAGAGTAGACGTGGACTACGGTACTCGTGGTCTCCTTAATTCCGCGACACAATGACGTGTCAGGCGTTAAACGCAGCCTCACTTTCGACGATATACTTTTGCGTTTCATCAGAAAGGCGGAGGAATGTTCTGAGATGCTCGTACGCCGGCTGCTTCCGAGGCGCGCGTGTGTTCTTGAGCCCGCTATCACCTCTGTCCCCACCACGTTGAACTACCGCCGCGCCACTTATGGGTGCCGGAAAGCGCGAGTGTCTTACCAAGGTCGATCCAAATAGGTCGCGAAGCTTCGGGCGAAAAGCGGTTCAGTACAGATTGTCACCGACATCAGCATGGGGGGTTATGGGAGCAGCGATTGAAGCGCGACTATGTTTGGAGGGAACAAACATTGGGAAAGAAAAACGCGTTTTTTTAATTCAAACGAGACACAGTTAGATTCATTCAACGAAAATAAAATTCCTAGTCAATTTTATATATTCGTTATGAGTTAAGAAAATACGTTTAATTTTATTATTATTAATAAATGCATTTTTTTTCAGCGCCCATCGCTACAGGGGGCGTTGACGCCACTATCGCTCGCAGTGCAATGCACGTCTTGAAATGGACAGAAAGGCGCACTCGTATCACCTGTTGAAATACGCCCCCCTCACAATTTGTGCTTTCTTGCTTGTCGAAGTTCGTCTGAATTTGGTGACGCGGGTAGCTTCACTGCTTCTTAATCTGTTCAGTCAAAAGTAGTGAGTTACGACCGCCAGATAATTGTGTAGTTGCTTTCGTGCGACTACGCTGGCCGACGGGCTTGGCATCCGACAATAGGATCAGCACTCTACACCGAAAGCTTTCGTCGGCCTCCAAAGAAAGTATGTTCCATATGTTCTGTGCAGGGATACGATTTCGACAACCGTACGGCTGGCCTTTTCCTGCATCGCTTTCCACGCTGAAAGCTCGAAACGCCCATCAAGTCAAATGGCGGGGAATTTGAATATATAGCTCCAAAGGAAGAACAACAAAACAAATTTCGCGCTTTCGAAAACAAAATGACGTCACTTCTGCTTTTAACGGACATGGCGTCACGTTATTTTTTCTTCCGCCGGAAGTGTTCCCACCACATACAGATGGCGCTAAGCCCCATGAACCGGCGATGGACCGCCATGTTTTGAACGTATGGGCTCCTATGGAAGCTTCGCTACCAGGTATATTTACCTTGGTCTTACTCTCATTTTCACCCGTACAGGGTATCCAAACAGAACTACCGCTGGTTGACCGTCCTGCTTTCCTATACAGCCTGCCTTTCTATACAAAATTCCCTTCCTGCTTTCTCTCTCGTGACAGTGCTGAGTCAACGTGGCCAAGTACACTTCTTCTTAATTCACAATTATTGCATGTTATTATCGCAGCTGCGTCTGCCAGCTCAATGCAAGCACTGTTCATCACGGCGACTTGGAATTCAAAGCAGCGAAATGCCTCCCTCGCCGGAAGGCACTTCAGCGACAGCAGCAATTATATTACAAACCCTGGCATAGGCGCCAACTACAGGGGGGGGCTCCGGGGCAGGAGCCCCCCTCCCCCCCTTCTCCACAAACACAGCTAAAATGTCATTACCAGAGTTTTGTCCTCCCATCATTTAAGGTTTCTTTTGACTTGCCTCGACCTTTTTCGATAAAATTTTATTGTGACTAATAGCTTACTGCATCATTGTTGGCGCGGACGAGCACGGCTTTTAATTCATACTTTCGTTTTATTTATGCAAATTCTGAAAATAGGAGAGGTGAATTAGAAGCACTGGCGGCGGCTACCTCATCCGTATTTTTTCACTTCAACATTTTTTTTTATTTGCATTGTGAACACCATGCACAGACACAATATATTTAAATATACACACAGGACAAAGTTTATTATATTTTTGAAAGAGGAGGAGGTAGCCAATCAGCAATTATTTCTAAAGGTATGTGTAGCCTATGCCTAGAGAATGAATATGTTGCTGTATGTTCATCTCGCTTCAAAACGCTTCGAGTGCTTTTTTGACACCGGAAAAACTGTGCAGACTTCAGTGACTCCTTCGGCAGAGTCTTTTATCAACGCCGTGTGAAATGCAGGTGAATGATGTGTGTCTCAGTATTGATTCTCTTTCCAGTAAGCAATGCTTATAACTCATGATTACAATTATTAGGGATAGAAACATCGTCACTTGCACGCAAATGTTATAAATGTATACAAGGTATCCCAATTGAATGCACCCAGATTTTGTTTTTAAATACCAATTGCGTTACTCGAAGACAACATAGTGCACATTGTTTCCGGTACAATGGAGTAGCTCTCAGTAATATTTTCAATACTGAGATTAATGTAGGTAATTGTAAATAAATATCTAGCTCGACACGTACTATCCTAATTATCAAAGTGTCAATGAGGCATTTGTAGGCAGAGCCAAGGGACATCTAATTGCGGCATTTTTCGCGACGTACTTATTGCGTACTAATTTTTCCGACTGATAAGTAAACCCCGCGAAATATGAATAAAATAGCACGTGACTGCGTTCCCACCCGGTTCATAAAACAGCGCCCTCGAACACGCTCCCTCTGAGTTAACCAAAACGAAACAAACGAAATAACGAAAAACATCAGGATCGAGCTAGTTCCTTATCTCCCGCGCCCTGGCTGAAGTAACACGTCTCGTTTGGGGTTAGTTGGAAACAAGCTGTGATAGCTGTCGTCTTAGCGTCGATTAAGGGTACAGATGGTATTTTTATTTTTCTCTTTTTGCCGCAAAACCTATCATCACAAAAGCGAATTGACAACATCAGTGCAAATGTTTAAAGGGGCGTTTTGTTTCGTCCCAGTAGACGTGTTTTTCTCTAATGAGCAGAAGGTAAAAATTATCCTTGCCTTGGGATCTGCAAATGGCAACAAGAGAAAGGCCGCAAATAGATTTATCAGTCATGGAATTGTGGCTGCCGACCAAACGCATCTACTATCATCCGAAATTATGAAAACCTGAGACAAACCATCAGCTTCCAGAAACAGCGGCGGATGACTCCATCTTTGAGTCCTAGCCTACGCACGGATGTTCTAGCATTTATGGCCTCAAACACTCATGCTAGCGTGCGGGACGTAGCCGCCCAGGTACCCATTTCCATGTCATCAGTTTGGAGGATTCGAAACGACGGCCTTTCACCCGTACCACCTTAACCAGCACCAATGCTTGGAAGATAGGGGCCTGTAGAATTATCTAGATTTCTCGAATTGGGTCCTCACAAAATCCGATGAGTCACCGGACTTTATGAGCAACATCATGTAAATTTGCATGATGCAAAATATCGGAGTGACTATACAATGCACACTGGGTAAAGTGCAATCGGCACCGGCACCAGTACCAGTGGCGTAGCCAGAAATTTTGTTCGGGGGGGGGGGGGGGGGGGGGCTACGCCACTGGCCCAACTTATATATATATATATATATATATATATATATATATATATATATATATATTTATATACATAGCTGCACGTTGCAGCTCCGCCTCCTCCTTAAGAGGAAGCTTTAGCTCGGGCGCTCCTATCTAAACACATATAAAAGAAGAATTCGTTTTTCTCGGCAACCACTGCACCAAATTTGATGAGGTTTGTTGCATTTGAAAGAAAAACTTAAAATCTAGTGACTACTGGTTTCGAATTTTTCATTTAGGTGGTCAATTATTCATTAAATATTGGCCAAAATTGAAAATTTTCAGAAAACGGAACTGTCAAGTTTAAAACTCAGTGACTCAACAATGAAAAATTATATCACAATTCCGTGAATTGCATCTAATAGTACATCTACAGTGGACAAAATAGATATGTTACACATGAATCTCAAAAAAATTTAGTATTGTGGAAATACGTCTTTTGCAGAACCCTTGTACACAACGTAACCAATTCACGTAAGATACAAATTGACACAGCAAACTTGTCCGCTTTGACTGTTATAATAAATGCCGTTCACAGAACCACAATATCTGTTCTTCATGCATAGCTATTAGTTTGTAAACGTCGTGCTTCTATATTTTCAAACTTTCGAATTTTTCAAAATATTTGTAAAAAAATTCAGGCCCTAAATCGAAGTTCTGTTTCCAACAGACACTAGGATTTAACTTTCTCTCTCAAATGCAACCAATTTCAATAAAAGCGATTAGCAGGATTATCTCAGAAAAGCGTTTCTGCGTTTTACAAGTATATGAATTAATAGGCCGCGTCGGATTGGGCCCGAGCTAAAGCTTCCTCTTAAACAATTTATCGAGGGATCAAATACATGAATAATAACTGCATTGTCATTGCCAAAGATGCTGCAAACGAATTCTTGAAAGCTACGCACTGTAAATACAAGTAAAATATGTATTTTTTCATAAAATATTATGCTTGTATGTGCCAAAAATTGTGCCCAACATAACTGACGTCAATTCTTCCATGTTTTTTGTCTATTTATTAAGTAAATAAAATATCACACGAACTTTAGACCTATATCAGTTCGAAACCAGGAAAGCAGTGCATGCCGCTGATATGAAAAATTAAAAGGCAATGAACTGAACAAGTTGAGGACAAATATGTTAATGAAACTTTGTCATTCAAGAACCGTGCTTACATTTTTGTATATATGCAACGGCCAGTGAAAAATCTCAATGACGCTGTCGTTTGTTCTAATGTATTTCGCATGGGTAGCTGTCCCTTGTCGTGTATCGTGAGTAATTGCACCGAAGTTATAGTCGCGACAGAGAGCACGCATAAAAAGCAGTTCTGCAAGATATATGAGGGCAAGTCAAATGAATGAGCCAACAACGGGGTACCTTATTTAAAAGTAGTCTGCGTGAAAATTTAGACATTTGTCCTTTTGACTAACGAGTCGCGTGATTCCCGTCTTATAAAACTCCTTGGGTTGCTGCTTCAAAAAGTCTGTATCTGGTTCCGTTGAGCTGTTTCTTTCGGTTGCCCCAAAATGTAGAAGTCGCAAGGTGACAGGTCTGAACTGTATGGCGGATGTTGCAGCGTTTCCCACTTGAACTTTGCCAGTTTTCTATTAACCACATAAGCGACGTGGGGACAGGCATTGTTGTGGAACAAGATGACCCCATTCGTCAATTTTCCACGTTGTTCGTTCTTGATTGCGACACGCTGCCGTTCTGGCGTTTTACAATATCGGAAACAATTGATAGCCTCTCAAGATTTAGCGAATTCTATCAGTAATGGACCCTGTCGATCGAAAAAAAAGTCAACAACACCTTTCCAGCGGAAATGATGGCCTTTACGTTCTTTGGGCGTGGTAAATTCGAATGTTTCCACTGTAAGCTTTGCCGTCGTGTTTCAGGCTCGTAGTAGTGGCACCAAGGTTGGTCCCCGATCACAGTTGCAAACAAGAAGTCGTCATCCTCATTGTGATACCCGATCAGATGAGTCAAGGCAGCGCGAAACTTCTCCGTCTTCTCGCGATGGATCCAAATCTTGGGGATCCATTGCGCACCAAAGAGCCAATAACCGAGAAGCTCACGAATTATGGCGTGAACCGAACCGTGACTGATGTTCAGACGGTCTGCCAGTTCATCGACGCTTATCCTCCGTTCTTGTTTCAGCAGCTCATGAACCTTTGGAATTGTGGGGGGGGGGGGGGGGGGGATGATTGCACGATGGTTTTGGCCCGGTCTTAGAATGTCTTTGCAACGTCCTTTGAACCTTTGCTCCAATGCTTCACAGTGGTCAGTGAAATGCAGTGTTCAACGTACACGGCAGCCATATGGTGATTAATTTCTGTTTTGGAAACACCTTCAGCTGTCAAAAACTTCGCGACACCGAGCTGTTCAACTTTTGAAGTGTCCATAATGTGACGCAACCACATTCAACCCAGTGTATGAGAGCATTACAGAACATTTTTCACACCTGCGTGTCACTTTTGTAAATGAGACATGCCGTTCTCCTACGCGCATGCCTCGCAGGTAATGAGCCGAACCATTATTGCGTGGTTAGGGTAGCCTCACTTTCATTTGACTCGCCCTCGTACATTAGAAATGCGAAAATACGGCTTGATAAAGGACAAAAAAGTGTCACTGGAAACAAAGTTCACTGCATGTATACACGAAACCTCGCAACAAGATATTTAAGTATACATTTAAGTCTCCAATGAGTCTATGTATGTAAGAAGAAGTAACTGTATATAATGCGCCAAACAAGGCAAATAAACATGTTGCACAATCATAGATTCACAGAATCCTAGATTCCGCCCCCATTCCATCCACTCCCCCCGATGCATTGCGCGCGAAGGAAAGCGACGCGCTTGCTCCCCGCTTTTCTCCTTTGCGCACACAAGACTGAGTCACCATCGTCGGCTCACCCATTCTACCTCCCCTCCTACGCTTTCACTCCCACATACAGCATGCAGCGCGTGGTCACGATGTTATCACCCTTGGACTTTATACGAAACATGAGGGCGACGGCGACGGCAGGAATGCGCCTGGAGTGTCCATATAATTGCTTTCGCAATAATATAATAAACGTATCCGTGAACTGAAGCGCCCCGTCGCCCATTACTTTCCGCAAAAGAAGTATCAAAATCGAACTTTCACCATGCGACAATTCGCTGCGCCGCAACAATGTATTTTCTTGCGTGAGGCGGAGGCACCGAAATGAAAAAAAAAAAACGCATAGGAAAGTATGTTGGCCAGAATCGAATGCCTACTTCGGGCACCTAATGGGGCTACGGAAGGAATACCGAAGAAAACATGAGACGCTTGGACCACTGAGAACCATCCGCATAATGCTCAGTATCCTACAGCGGCGAAACAAGACTTTCCGGAAAGGTTCCGCTCAAGGAATGCGGTGCAATCCTTCGAGTCCCCACACTGATGGCGGCGAGCGACCATTGTTTTTTTTTCTCGTCTGCTAGCCAGAAAGTGTCCAAAACTATGTCAGGTGAAAATGCACTCGGCCAGAGCAAACCGAACACGCACCGAAGTGCACCGCACGGTGGTCGGGGCCATACGAGAAAAACGTATACGCTCTGGCTGGCTCTGGCAGCCCGCGGGTAGGGTAGCGAGAACAAAAAAAATTGAAGAGGCTCAATGTGTCCTCGCGAATAAAAGTCAAAGTAGAAAAAATAAATAAGAAGGTAGCTACTTTGGCAGGCTTTAGTGTCTTGACATGGATGTTCTGGCGTAGGTTAAAAAAAATGTTGATATTTTTTTATGTGACATGACGGCACAAATGAACCACCCCAACGTTTCGTCTCATAGGACCTCGCTGCCTGCTTTGTCAACTCGTCTGCTGGTGTGTTGATTTGGCTTGTCTCGTTGTATGTTCCGATGTAAATCTTTAGAAAAGTCAATGGACCTTTGGCGTCAAATATTTATAACAGCATTAAACCCACAAAGTTCCGCAATTGAAAATCTAAAGCACAACTTTGGAAATGTCAATGCACCTTTCACATCAAGAGCTTATGAGATTTATACCTATAAAGTTTCGCAATAGATATCCATGCGCTCCATAGATTCCGTGGCCTCAGTGAGATGCCGCGGCGAGCCCGCTCACCATCAAAGCGCCCTTGAAACTTTGTGCTCGGGTGGGACTGCTTGGCGTTATGTGACTCCCGGTTATGGGCGTTGCCACGAAATCCAGCCCGAGTTTGCAATCTTCGCGGTTAAATGTCTTTTCGAGCGTCAAAAAGACATTCTAGACAAAATCCAGAGTGATTTCCGGCGCCGGGGGGTCGCTTTGGTCGGCGGTGCATGGACAACATGAAAAAATTTCGGGGGGGGGGGGGGGGGCTGAAGCCCCATAAGCCCCCCTCCTTGGCTACGCCCCTGACCAGTACCAGTGGTCGTTCAATGTGGCATGCGGAATTTACGCCGTTGCTATAATCAGAGTCCCATATTCTTCGATCACACACTGACTAGACAGTGTTACGCGAACGAAATCCTTGAAGTAGTGATGGATGAGTTTCTCAGCGAAGTCCCGCTGTCACGTCTACAACTTGCGCGGTATCAGCACGGTGGAGCGCCATCACAGAGCAGCAGCCGAGCACGAAACTTACTGAATGCGACTTTTCATGCACAATCGATTGGAAGGCACGGGCCTGTAAATTGATCGGTTAGGTCACCTGACCTCTCTCCACTCGGTTCCTTTCTTTGGGGTTATGTGAAAGATCGTGTTTACTTGATCGAGACGGACGTCTGATGAGCTCAAGGCAAGGATAACGGATTCCTGCAGTAGAATTCCAGCATCGGTCGTCAGGAAGGCCACAGAAGATGATAAAGCGGACTCAGTACTGCGTAGCTGCAGAAGGAGACCTATAAGAACGTGTCCGCTAGGCAGCAGCTGGTGTTCAACAGCGCTTATGAATTCATAGATCATAAGGGCACGTTGAAATATGATGGTTTTGAATGCGTAAACATTGCTATCCTAATCCAACTGAAAGACCTTCCCTCCGTCCTTAGCGCCCGCAGCACACCCGCAGCAGCGAGCGAATTCACCTGCGTGCATCCTCTCGCTTCAACGCCAACGAAGCGGCGCGAACACAGCGCTCACAGAGCTCTCAGCACATGCTGCACTCTGCTTGCTTCGCAGTTCACTTTCAATGTATGGGCTGCGCCGCCGCGCCAGTCTTAGCCGCCTACAGAGCACGGTTGATCACGGTTCATAATGGTTCAGTGTGCCTAATAAATGTTGCATGCAGGCAGAACGCCGAGTCTTCCAGCTCTACTCATTTTGTGAATTTCTTGGACTCTGCCTTGACCTGCTGTTTCCTCCTTAACTGCGACGGAGATGGAGTCTCACGCGCGTCCGCCGGAGTCGGCAGTGCCCACGACGGCTGCCTCCAGGAAGCGCAACGGCACCGAGAGTGACACTGACAGCGACGACACGATGCAGTACTATGTCAGCAGTGAAGATTCTTGTGACGACACTTTCGAGCTGGTGCGGAGTCGTAAAGCAAAGCGAAGATTTCTCAGCGCATCATCGAATTTGAGTGAGTCCACCGTGAGATCTTCGCGCAATACCGAGGAGCTCACCATCCTGTTCGCGCCAGTTCTCGCCACTGACAACCTAAGATGCCTCAACAGGCAAGCCGTGTCTTCACATCTAGAGGTGCTAGTTCCGAATGAAATCAAAGACATCAGAGTGAACACCCGTAAGAACGTCCTAGCGATTGACGTAGAATACGCAGCTGCGTTGGATTCTTTGCGCAATGTCACGGAACTTGACGGGATGAAAGTCCGCCCTCATATTCCGCTGGGCAAACAAGTCAGTACTGGCGTAATTTACGATGTTGACGAGACCATTGTCGAATCCGATCTGTCGATCTTAATCAAGCCGGCTACCGAAAATACCATCATCACAAACGCGTTTGGCCTCGGCACGTCACGGTGTGCTAAGATCATATTTAAGGGCGAATCCCTCCCATCGCATGTAAAAGTGGGCCACTTTCGACACGCAGTTCGCCCGTTTATACCAAAACCGCTGCAGTGTTGGAAATGCATGAAGTTTGGACATGTGAGTAGTGTGTGCAAGAACACTACCGTCTGTTCTCGCTGCACTGGGCCCCACACCACTAACACGTGCGAGGCCAATGTGCTGAAGTGCCCAAACTGTAGCGGCCCTCATGATGCATCCTCGAAGGAATGCCCTTTCATACGAAAGGAAATGGCAATATTGAGAAAAATGGTTAGAGACCACTCGTCTCACCGAGAAGCAGCAGCATCTATTAAGCGACGACGATCACGACGCCGACGTCGATCAAGAACCTCCAAAGCCTCTGCAGAACGTACATTACCACCCGCGTACATTACCACCTGCTCTTCCGCCCCGGCCAAACGCAGTCAGCTCAAAGGACACAGGTGCATCGAACAGCACGGCTGCTGACGCTTGGCCTGCACTCCCGCGGCTACATGCCCCTACTGAGCGAAATCAGAGCTCTACAGCAAGGGATACCTCATCTGTTCCTGATAAATTGTCAGACCAGGATCAACAAGTTGTTGTCATGATAAGCTCTCTGATGAGTGCTATTCGTGTTCTTCTGGACAAGCTACAGACACCAACAGCTCGAAGTGCGTTGCAAGTGCTGGATGCCATCAATCAGGTTCTTGAGAGCCTTCAGAAGTCCAGTGCTTGAGGGCTTCTACAGCAGAACCATGGCTCATCGACAACAACAGCGATCGTTCCGGGATCATGTCAGAAGTGCCTCCATATTCCAATGGAATGCGAGAGGCCTGAGGTCACGTACTTGGGAGTTGCGGCAGTTCGTGTTTGACAACCACTTTCCTATACTGGTTATCTGCGAACCGAACTTATCAGCCTCCATAAGACTATAAGGATGTGAACCTTTTGTTTCAACCACGTGTGTCCGTAGTAGTAAGGTTTTGGTTTACATCCGCAAAGACCTTACGTATTTTTCCCAAGCCGTAGCGCCACACGACGGTAACCAATACGTCTGTGTTACTGTAAAAAAGAAGAGGCTGTCTTTTACTCTTATTGGCGTCTACCTATCTCCAACCAGTCAGTTTAATAGCAAAAGACTAGAAGATATTATGACTGCAACTCCCGGTCCTTGGATAATAACAGGGGGTTTCAACGCTCACCACTATATATGGGGAAGCTCCAGGATAAACTCGAGGGGCAGGTCACTAATATCATTTGCATCAGGCCACAACCTATGTCTTCTAAACGACGGAAGCCCGACATTTCTGCGAGGAACAACGTACAGCAGCTGCCTTGACTTGACTTTTGTGTCACGTTGCCTGACTTCGAGCGTGCAGTGGTTCACCGATATTGAAACCCATGGAAGTGATCACATTCCGACCTATGTGAGAATCGATGGACTAAACGCCGCATTACCGGTTGTATCTCACCAAATCGACTGGTCAGTCTTTCAAGCTCGTGTAGAAGACACATGCAAGAAACGTATCGCACGCAAATTAGAAGAAATAATTGCTGACGCAATGCAAGCTTGCACGCGTTGCTTCACACATTCATCAAAGCGTACAGAGAATGACATTGAGTTGGAAAGGCTTCGTGCACTTCGTCGCCGAGCTGAAAGGAGGTACAGGCGCACGAAGTCAATTCTTGACCTCAGAGAAGCTCGGCGCATGCAAAAGAAGATAAAGCGGCGAATGGATAAGCTAGCGGATCAAAGATGGCAATGCTTTTGCGAGTCACTGGACCGCCGCAAGCCATTATCCCGTGTGTGGCGTACCCTACGGGGCCTTAGCTCAAGCCCCCAGCAACAACGCCCTTTCAACGCCCTTGCTCTCTATGAAAACCGCCGTGAGGTAGAAATTGCGAAGGAATTTTGTGCGAAAGTCGCCGGTGGCACAGTTTTAGCCTTTGACATGACTTTAGGTGACATCCCCGGTCCACGAGATACAAGTATGGACGCTCCATTCTCTATGGAAGAGTTAGAAGCTGCTATGGCGCTCTGTAGGTGTTCATCTTCACCAGGGCCCGATGGGAAAACATATAGTGCTTTGCGCCACCTAGGTCAAGAAGCACGAAGAGAACTCCTCAGCCTTTTTAACAGCTCATGGCGAGATGGTGTCGTCCCACAGGAATGGAAACGAAGCCGCCTGGTACCGCTACTAAAAACAGGAAAGTCACCGCTCGAACTGGCATCGTATCGGCCGATAGCACTTGCCAGCTGCGTCGGGAAACTCATGGAACGTATGATCCTCATGCGTCTCGAATGGTACCTTGAACACAACAAAATTTACCCTGACTCAATGGCTGGATTTCGACGAGGCCATTCATCGATTGATAGTGTCATCGATCTGGTACCATCTGTAGAACAACAAAAATCTCGGAAGCGATTATCAGTCGCACTCTTTCTTGACGTGAAAGGCGCTTACGACAATGTTTCCCATCAAACCATTCTAGACGCACTTCTGACAGTTGAACTAGGAGGGCGAGTATATCGATGGATCAGAAACTACTTGACACAAAGGTCCTTGTTCGTGCGTACGGAAGATGGTCCGACTACCAACCACTACACATGCCGAGGCGTTCCCCAAGGCGGTGTTCTAAGCCCTGTTCTTTTCAACCTCGCGCTTCTTGGGCTGGCTGAATCCCTACCGGAAACAGTGAGTGTTTCAATATACGCCGACGACATCTGCATCTGGACATCAGCGGTCACTCGCCTGCAGGTTCGCGCAAGGCTACAGCAAGCAGCAACACAGGCATCTGACTATCTTCAGACACAAGGCCTTACCATCTCAACAGAAAAATGTGCGTTAGTCGCTTTTACGCGAAAAGCGATGTCTGGTTATCCAGTATACATCAATGGCCAGCCTATCAGCTACAAGAAAAATAATCGGTTTTTGGGTGTCATTGTTGACCGGGACCTCTCTTGGAGCCCTCAGGTTGCCCACTTGAAGAAGAGGCTCACATCTATTGTTCACATCTTCTAGTTCATCGCCGGCAAAACTTGGGGATCGTCAGTGGGCTCCTTGCTACAGTTATATCGAGAACTTTTTATCGGATTTCTATGCTATAGTTCTCTCGTGCTTGCTAAAACATGCAAGTCAAATCTTCGAGAACTTCAGAGCGTGCAAGCACAGGCACTACGTGTTTGCCTAGGCCTTCCGCGGAGCGCCTCAACAGCAGGAACCATTATAATGGCTCAAGACCATCCGATCACGACTTACATCAGCACCGACTCGCTTAGGGCCCATGTTCGTCATATTTCACGGATTCAATCAAGCTTTCTTGCCCGTCTGCCAGAACGACGACCACAGGCATCCTTCTCCAACGAGGTCAGCAAGCATCGTGCCTCCCTACCATCGGGGTTCACACCATCAGCACGTTCAACCTCAGCTTTGTGGTGTTTAAAACAACCTCAAGTGCGTCTTACGGTTCCAGGGATAAGAAAGAAGACCGACCTGCCTACCTTGGCCTTGAAGCAAGCAGCTCTGGATTGTTTGCACACTTTCTACTTTGACCGAGTCCACATATATACGGATGGCTCTTCCACCCACACCAGCTCCACCGGGGCAATGGTTATACCATCACGATCACTAAGCATCCGATACAAGATTTCTCACTTGACAACATCGACCGGTTCGGAGCTTGTTGCCCTCCGAGGTGCCGTTGATTATATTAACAACCAACCGTCTAATCGGTGGGCAATATTCTGTGATTCAAAGGCGGCCTTACAATGTCTTCTGTCATCTCTTCGTCGCGGCTCCTGTGAACAACTCGTATCGGAGATACGAGACGTTCACCATCACATGATTGCGAAAGGGCACGACGTCGTGTTTCAGTGGCTGCCTGGCCATTGCGGTATCTCCGGCAACGACCTCGCTGACGACGCTGCTAAGAAAGCACACGAAGGAGCAACCCTTATATACCTTTATCGCGTGCTGACGCAGCCCAACACTTAGGCAAGCTAGCGCACCGTATGACATTGGAGAAGCGGCACACACCTGATTTCCCTCAACATCGATTGCATTCCCTCGATCCATCTATGCAACTTCGGCTGTTACCAGGGCTTCCGCGTAATGAGGAAACAATGCTGTGCCGCTTACGCTTGGGCGTCGCATTCACGAATGCATATACGTTTTTGATTGGACTGGCTGATAGCCGAGTGCAATGCCTGCGGTGTCGAAGAAACTATGGACCATCTACTGTGCTACTGCCCATCATTTGAAAATGAATGACAAGATCTCTGCACAGCTCTCAACCAGTTAGATAGAAAACCGTTCACCTTGAACAAGATCTTGGGACCATGGCCTCGCATATCGCAGCTACAAAAGGCCACAAAAGCGCTGCTGCGATATTTGCAAGATACAGGATTGAGTCAGCGTCTGTAATCCGGACTGAGTGACTGAACGATATCTCCGGTGGACTTTCTCTTCATTCTTTAATCTTTCCGTCCCCGTTTCCCTTTCCCCAGTGTAGGGTAGCCAACCGGGCTCAGTCCTGGTTAACCTCCCTACCTTTCATTTATCATTTGCTCTCTCTCTCTCTCTCTCTCTCCTTCATTTGCTACATCTTCTTGGTCACTTCATCGAACGTTCACATCCACTGCGGGCTATCTATACCACCAGTGAACATTGCTTCTACTCGCCCCTTCTACGTCGTCTCGTGCAAGTCTCAACAGTTGGGTGTTGCAACCGCGCTTCTCCGTTGCACGGTTCTTTCGCGGTCGTTCTCGCAATTATGCGGAACACACCAGCATACTACAACGAAACACCGCGCCAGTACTACGAAATAAATGCCAGGGAAGATTCATCGTAGCCTTTTTTTTTTTTGCAGACATCCCGATTGCTAATTCGGCTATCATTTATAGAAGCGGTACATTTACTTTCTTGAGCGCCTCAGGTTTGTCTTTTTTCTACACGTGAGTCGCTTCCCGGTATGTTTATTTAGCTATTTTGTTGGCATGAACCTCTTTTTTGCAGCATGTGTACACTCTAATGAAAAATAATATCATCACTTCAATTTGGCTTTGGTCCGTAGCAAGTTTCTGCCGCGAAATATAGCTGCGCGTACAATTTTTCGATGCGCTACAAGCAGAGCCCGGATTTTGAAACATTCTATGTCTCTTCCATTGCTTTTTGCTTTTTGTACGTGGTCAAAGCGGCGCTTCGGCCGCGTTATCAAGGGGCTTTTGTTATCAATGTGATTAGTCGGCCTTGAGAGACGGATAATAAGTGTGACGTAGAAATGAGAGGAAAGAATAGCTGTGAAGCCAAAAACCTTTATCAAGGTGATGCGCTGTCTCCTCGGGCTTGCGGCAGGCGAAGCAGTTCAGAATCAGAATTTATTATAAGTGGGGTCACATTACAAGTATATAGTATACAGTAGGTGGTTCCATAGTCAAAGACTGTATCGGGACCTCCTATTGCTTTCAGTCATTTTATTTGAGGGCGCTGCTTTATGATGCGGCTGGGAGCACAGTCACGTACGTGGTAGTTGTCAATTTTCGTGGGGTTACTTTACCAGTCGGAAAAAATTAGTACGCAATTATATGTCACTAAAAACACCCTAGTTAGATGTCATTGGGGGATGCCTACAAATGCCCTATTGAGGCTTTCATAATTACGACAGTACTTCTCGATTTAGGTAATTAATTATAATTACCTAATTAAGTATCAGTAACGAAAATATTACTGGCGGCTACTGTAAACAATATGTACTAGGTTTTCTTCGAGTAACGCAATTGTACTTTCTTAAAGACCTAGTGCATGATAGTTGGGACACCCCGTATATCCTTCAAAAGCTGAAGCGCCAACAGTGACAGCACACTAAGAAGGAACAAAGACAGGACAAGGCGAACAAAGACAGGAGCGCCTTGTCCTGTCTTTGTTCCTTCTTAGTGTGTTGTCACTGTTGGCGCTTCATCTTTTGAAAGCTATGCACCAACTAGCCCCACAACGTGTTTTACACCCCGTATAATTCACTCAATAACCGAAATGAGGTCAAGCCAGATTCACTCGAAATCAGTATCAACAGCCGTCATGCGCAGCAGCGCTTATACTCGGACTCACAGAGAGAGAGAGAGAGAGAGAGAGAGAGAGAGAGGTGCTACAGTCTTTCTGGAAAGGCGAAGCACTATTTGTGATAGCGAAGTATAAAACAATTTCACGAAGGAAGATTACACGGCCGAGAGATACCAGATTCTTTGTGGTGCGGGACTCAGGCTGTGAAACTGAACTTTCACCTACTGCGATATGTTGTAAATACTCATATAGGGCCGTCACTTTAAATGAACCATTATTCAAGGTCACACGAAGTTTCTTCAAGTGCAACGGCGATAGATAGATAGATAGATGGCATCGCACGGTAGAGCATCGCACGTGTAATGCGAAGACGTGGGATCGTTACCCACCTGCGGCAAGTTGTTTTTTGATCCAGTTTCATTACCATTACCTTAGCATTTCCTTAATTCAGTTAGTAAGTACAAGCAACATATATATATATATATATATATATATATATATATATATATATATATAAGTCATATAATGAGAAGCCAACAAACACTGACACCAAGTACAACATAGGGGAAATTGCATGTGCTTAATAAATGAAATAAAGTAATGATAAATTAATGGAAATTAAAGTGGATGAAAAAACAACTTGCCGCAGGTGGGAACCGAACCCACAACCTTCGCATGTCGCGTGCGATGCTCTACCAATTGAGCTACCGCGGCGGCGTTTCCCCATCCACTTTCTTGGGTATTTATGTGTACTAGTAGAACCCTGGGAGTGTTAGCCAGCGCCCCCACTCACAGACCTTGGCGGCGGACGTGGAACGTCTTTTTTGCCGCAGGCGTCACGAGAACGTGATCTTTTCGGGTGAAGGCAACTGGTCAATAAACCCACATATGCTACCTGAAGGCATCAATGTTGCCGGATTCGAGACCCTCGTTATGTAATAAACGAGAAGAAAGGGGGTTAACCGAGGGTCCCTCGGTTAACCCCCTTTCTTCTCGTTTATATATATATATATATATATATATATATATATATATATATATATATATATATATATATATATATCTTCAGAAGCCAACAAACATTGACACCAAGGACAACTCAGGGGAAATTACGTGTACTTACTAATTGAATTAAAGAAATGATAACAGATGGGCTAGTTTAACCCTCTTCCTTCTCACATATATATATGTGGAAGCTGGTGCCCCCCCCCCCCCCCCGGCAAAATTAAAACTTTCCGCCTATGCAAACCAGCTCGATCGTACGTTTCTGGGTGTATATAATTACCTATTAATTAGCTGCAATGAGGACCTTGAGTATAGCAAAATATTGTTCAGCGGACTTAATGTGCGCTGTCCTGAAGCGCCGACCAATGCCCTTCCCCGGTGCGGTCAGTGCTGCCACATGCAGGAGAGGCTAATTATTTCTGACGGCATGTTTGCTATTGCCGCGCGTCGGAGGAATGCATTATGCGAAGACTGTGTAGTTGTCTTTTATGTCATCTATAGGATGGTGTCATGCCAAGAGCGTTGCTTCATCGAAAAGTCCGAAAACACTCTCGGTATACAGTGAAAGCTCGTTAATTCGAACTTCAATAATTCGAATTTATGGATAATTCGAACTGTACGATTTGGTCCGGCCAAGCTCCACAGAAGTCTATGTATAAAAAAGTCCGTTAATTCGAACGCGAGAAGGGTCCCTCACGGATAATTCGAACTACGCTCGCCTGGCACACGGCCAGAGAAACGCGCTTACTGCCTACACACAAGGCTGTATTGCCTCCGAAACGGAGAGAATGGCGAGAGAAGGCAAAATCGGAAAAAATCTAACCGACGCAGGGTCAGCCAGAAGGCAGCGGCGGCTGCCGCCTCTCCGTTCTACGTAACCTCCGAGACTTCTTGCCCGTTTCGAATCTCGGAGGCTTTGCAAATCTTGTACAGCTGCTAATGTTGTGTGGAGATGGCACGGCAAGCGCCAAAACACAGCTAATCAAGTACGTCGCAGCTGCGCTTGCAATCAAGAACCAACGAATCAGGGCCTTCGCCACCTTCACATGTTCAGCGCCTTTGCCTCGGCAGTCTTCATCGGTTGTGCACCTCTGTTTTCAGCTTAGGAGGTATCGGCCGTCGTGATTCATTGTGATGATGTTAGGCCTCGGCTAACGTTCGTTTCGGTGGACATCGGTGGTGTGGCACAGTCGGAACCAGAGTTTCGACTTGAAGGTGGCGTGTGCCCGCGGCACACGCCATCACTTTCTGACACGCCAAGTTTCTGACATGCCCTACTGCTTCCAAATCGCAGTGTACTGTTGCTGTGCTTCACTTTCGTTAGTTCGAACTTTCGTTAATTCGAACTGAAGCGGCTTCCCCTTGCGGTTCGAATTAACGAGCTTTTACTGTAATACACAGTGGAGCTTATACTACAAAGTATGTGTCTCCTATAGTATGAAGATGTTAAACGCTGCTTTGACAGCCTTCGAGTAGGTGGAATCGGGTAGTGCACAGAAGATAATGATCTGAGGGTCGTGCTGATGTCGAGTTAAATGTCACAGGCGAACTCGAAGCGATTTTGTTACGGAGGTAGACTCATTCCACAGCCTAAGTCCGCGACATACGATCACCAGATCTGTGTTCATAAAAGAAAAGAAAAACCGCAAGTCCAAAAGCACCCGTTTCACAGAAACAAAACGGTCGTAACGACTATAGAGTGCGCCTGACGGCACGACAGTACCGCATTGACCCTGTGTAACTCAAACGTTTTCATGATCTCTATCCTACACTCCCTGAACCCTTATCTTGTCACCATAGAGTTTCATTCAATATTATTGTGTGAAACTCTATGCTTGTGACGTCGTCTTTCGCCTTCAATGTAACGGTGTCGTGGATGTACGCTGTACCGTCTTCAACAAACTAACATTCGTTTCTTACTGAAATTACCTAGAGCTTTGCATGTGACACTCGCCGTTGTGACGAGACAGTCTCACCCCTTCTTTCAGTCTGTCCACGTGATAGTGCGGAAAGGCAAGTGTTGTTCACTGTGTTTGACAGACTAGACAATCGACCACTTCAGAACAAGAAAGATCCTATAGAGCAGTGTCCCCAACAGACGTTCACGCCACTGATAGGGGGCTTCTGAATTTCCCATGGTCTGCGAACCTGCAAGCCTTGATAGCGTTACGTACCGCACATCATTTGTGTGCAAAACGATTTCCTCCCCTTGCGCCAATAAAGCCCATATGTCATCAAACGGGTTCTTCTCGCTTGAGCCTCCTTTTTGCAGCGAATAGCTGATAGGGGGTAATAAATGGGCTCAATGTGTACTGCAGCGCCGAGGCTCATGACGTCAGAGGCACGCAGCTCAAGAGGGGGAAGGCGCGAAAGCTTGTGGTCGAATCTTGGCCCGTCAGACAGCAATTATTTCATGTATGTGCTGTAGAGTAGGGTTGCATCAGTCAGACTTCTGACTCGAGCCGCTTCGAACCTGTTGTTGCAGGTATAGCCCTTCCAAAAATCGAACTTGTCGCGCTGGTAAAAAGAACAAGGGTACACACACAAAAAAAAACTTTGAAAGTTCTGCTGGGATTTATCTAATCGATTTTCCGTGGTAGTGCCCTGTTTGCAGTTGTGAAATTTGTGGGATGACTGCGATAAAGCGATTCAACTCAAGCGGAATTCCGCTCGATTACGCTCAAGGTCCCGCGCCGTGGTGCTGATACGATGAAAGCGCTGGATGCTGTCTCATGCTCTCGCCAAAAACAATACTTTTGAGTGCGCGTTTCTGGTGCAAGCCGAGCAAAGAGCGATCGGCCAACTCACAGGAATAACTGGGCTTCTAAACTTGACAAAAACCAAACGGCAACAGATGTGTATCTTTGAGAATTGTCTATCTTCCACGTTATCTCTGCAATGTGCATGAAAAACGAAAGAAAAAGTTCAACTTTACGACTCTTCGATAAAACAAAAAAATGCAAAATTCCCAGGACTCTATATATTCACTGAAAACAGTTCTGAGCTGCCAATTCTTCGATATGTTTAAACTCCCACGTGATCTTCAAAACAATCTTTGGAAACTGAGGAGCTACTCCTGGAAAACAGAGAACTGCAGTGCCACCTGGGAAATGATGGGCAACGCTAAGAGGCTCCCCGTAATATTAATATCAAGCAGCATGCCGCTTGCATGGAGCAGCAGGCGTTAAATACGGAGGGACAAAATTCTGGCAGAGATTAGCTACCTCTAATTGTCAAAGTATGCGATATCATTCTTAAAAGTTGGAGAGGTATATATTTGTGTAATTACAATGACGTCAGATCCAACGCACACGCTGAAATACATGCGAAGCGAAGCTTTTTTGATGCGGTCATTTCAATGTTATGAAACTGTCCAACTTCTGCACCACATTTTGCACCGTGGCAATTACTGAGCCCGCGGCACCAGTTTACTATTGCGCTATCTCCGAGATCGCCCAACGTTTTCTGTTACGTGGATACTAACAAAG
Organism: Dermacentor albipictus; assembly: GCF_038994185.2. Classification (NCBI taxonomy): domain Eukaryota; kingdom Metazoa; phylum Arthropoda; class Arachnida; order Ixodida; family Ixodidae; genus Dermacentor; species Dermacentor albipictus. The sequence goes on from NC_091821.1 coordinate 109,118,715, forward strand.
TGGGTGAAATCCGTTTATAATGCTATCGCATTAAAAAAGAAAAAAGAAAGCGGTCATGGAGCAGCAGTCAGAATACTCGGCTTGAACTCTCTCTATCGTACACTCGATCCCAGGTCAGAAAGAGTTCTTCACGTCACGTCGTGCCGCGGTCCGAGCCGTTTCCTTGCGTAGATATGCTGTTCGCAGTAAAATGCGCATCCCTGTGTGCTTCAGCATGCGCAACTGTTGCGTCGCGACGGGCGCTTTGGATGCGACTTGCTTATTTCTGTTTAATAGCGACAGCCATTTATGAGGTCATAATGTCTCTCTGCGTGTTTGTTTGTTACCAAAAATGCCATTGAGCACTAGCTGCATAAAGGATTCAGAGCTCTTTTCCCAAAAATGCACCTCGAAGCCATAACACATGTGGTGAACAGTGTTTATGAAGAAATACATCCTTTGTCAAAAATACGCAGGCTGGCGCTCCGATCGCCGACGTTATGAAGGGTGAGGTCTCACAATGTGATGTGGGTTATTGCAGCCAAATGTTCGAAACAAACCAGACACTCAAATTAAAATTTGTTGGTTTGATTAAATTGCTGGTTTCGGCTGTAGTCTTAAATGACTCAACTTTCGCCGTAACCACGAGCTTTTTCTCTCGTGACTCCTTTATACGCAGACAAGATGTGCGACCTCATCAGTGACGCAGTACTGGATGCATACCTCACCAAGGACCCAGACGCAAAGGTAGCATGCGGTACGTGCGCATTTTGTATACAAAGTAGCCCATTAAGCTGGCAGCAAAACAAAGAAATCACAATAATAAAAAGTCAACATCATAGAGCGAAATAGTGTAATGTTTCTTTCTTTTTTATCTTTCCTCCTTTGCAGAATCGGTAGCAAAAACAGGCATGATTCTTCTTGCCGGCGAGATTAGCTCTACTCACACGATCGACTACCAGAGGGTTGTCCGAGATACCATCAAGTACATCGGATACGACGATTCCTCTAAAGGTACGTTTCATATGCTTCGTATACACCGATTGCACCCACCACAAAGCAGTAAAGCTATAGAAGAATATCGGGTGGTACCCAACATCAGTTATTCATGTGAAATTATTTATTTGTTCTGATTCCATGGCCTACGGGCAGCTTGGTCAAAAGGCACCTGCACTTCATATGAACATGGGATCGCCGTGAAACAGTACATAAGGTGTACAAATACTTGTTTCTCACTCTATTATAGGATAGTACTTCAGGTATTTCTATTTTGTTTATGTGCAAACATATCTGGTTGAAGAAGAATAATTACTACCGAATTACTGCGCAAGGTTGTTCACCCATGGTAGTTTTGCAAAATGGCTGCGAGAATACAAGGCACAATAATGGCTGTCTTGTTCTGAGCGTCGTGTATATGTGTGTTTCTGCGTCGGATAGCTGCACGTTGAGCCTCATCTACAAAAAGGCTGGCAGATATGCATGAGCGCTCACGTGCGCGTCGTTTGGGAATTGACGTAATTGTGCTCATTAGCCTCGCTATTTGTTGATGCTTTTTGAAAATGACTCATGAAGCTTGTGGCTTGAAGCGATTGAACGGACAATGCTCAGCCAAACGTCATCAGATATTTAACGCTGATGCCAGCAACCCTGTTTTCCATTACTTCCGCAATGCAAAGGGTTCGAAGGAAATCGCTTTCACCGTGGCTCATAATCCCGGCGGTAAATAAAATTTTCGAGAGCGGTAGCCGATATGGCTATATAAAATGCGCCAATGATTATGGAGATCTATAGAAGCAGTCACTGCGCCTTGTCTTCAAAGCGACAATGTGTCGTAAACCGTACCTGTTCTTTACGAACTACAATGTCAATCCTTCAATACAGAACAATTATTAATGCGGTTTCAACGAACAATATGAGGCTTACTAGAAATGCGTACAGCAGCGAAACAGGATTAAATAAAAGAGGAGCTGTACGAAATAGTGGTATTCTCGTGCAGGTTTTGATTACAAGACGTGCAACGTAGTCGTCACGATCGAGCAGCAGACGCAAGAGATCGCCAAGGGCGTTCATCACAACCGCGAAGAAGATGACCTCGGCGCAGGCGACCAGGTGAGCGTGCCGTGGACAGCTCAGACTAAACGAGCTCTCCGTAAACGTCAGACACATGTTCACGAGATGGGACCACGCGGGTTGCCGCACGAGTACACAATGAATGCAGATTGCACACATATGCGAACGAGAAGAGACCGACCTTTATCAGTCATATCATGAGAAGCCAACAAACAATGAAACTAAGAACATCATAGGTGAAATAACTAGCAGTTAATGAATGAATTAAAGGAATGATAAATAAGTGGAAATTAAAGTGGATGAAAAGAAAGTAACTGGCCGCAGGGGGGGAACCCACGTCTTCGCATTATGTGTGCGATCCTCTATACCAGTTTAGTTACCGCGGCGCCCTTTTCCCATCCACTTTCTGGAGTATTTATGTTTGCCTACTAGAACAAACCCTAGGAGTGTTAGCCAGCGTAGGCCAGCACTCAGGGCCTTGGCGTCGGATGTGGAGCATCCTTTCCGCCGCAGGCATCACGTCTACACAAACTTTTAGCGAGAAGGTTTTTCTTTTTTTCTATGGGGGGGAGGGGGAATGTTTTTTTCGTCCGCTTTCATTTCCATTTATTTATCATTCTTTAATTCAATTGAGAACTACAAGCCATTTCCCCTATGCTGTCCTTGGTGTCATTGTTCGTTGGCTTCTTGTGATATGACTATATATATAGACCATGAGTAAGGCTCAGAATTTTTGGCTTCTAATCATTTTGTTTACCGTACTTTTGTTCTTTCTATTTGAGGACTTACGCGTTTTTCCCGGCGACTATTGCATTTATATGAATGTTAAGCGGCGTTCTGGCGACTTAACTCTTCCAGTGTATGGTTTTTTCGAAGGTGACGCACCCGTAGCGTTGGATTTTTTTCTCAGATATTTTTGGTTACGGAGAAGGGGGAAAATGATACGGTAGATGGTAAATCATTTCTTGGCATGGCCCTCGCATTTCTATGTGACAAAAGGTGTAAAACCCACAGCAGGCTCAGCAACACCATCGTTATCAGCACTTTTTCACGGTGTAGGGGGTCGAGAATTCAACGCGGTTCAAGTTGCGTCTTCCCCACGCGCATGACAAGCTGTCATCGTAATATTGAGTCTGAGCTTGCCTCGTATGTGGAGTCTTGAAGAGCCGCCGCTCCAATCAACGGTTGAACGTGCCGCGCGAGCAGCCATATGAAAGCGATGCCGTGGCCACGCTCAAGGAAGGGGCGCTTTCGTTTGTGCGAACTCGACCAGACAAAGCAGGTAGAGCAACAGATCAAAGAGATACAACAGAGGGCAGAGCCGTTCTGGGGAAAGCGCACCAACGAAAGGAGCATCCTTGTCTCAGGAAATAAGGCAAGCTGCAGTGGAGATAGCGGGAGACGGGAAAAAAATGACAACCATTCTATTCTGTGAAGATAGAATGGCAGCGAAAGCTGACGACAGTCAGAGCTCTCAAACGAAAAGCAAACAGCTTTCGCTGCCATTCCATCTTCACAGAGTGGAATGGTTGTCACTTTTATGCGTTGCGAGTCTGGCGTCGTTGCTCGTTCGGAGGTGCCGGGGCTCGCGATTGTCGTTTTCGTTCAGCATCGCGGGAACGTTCTTCGTCGGTGGTCGTTTCGCGCTGGCGCCGTTTACATTCTCGTTGCTGTTCCCTCCGGCGCTCCTCGTACGCATGTTGTTCTTCAGGTGTACTAACTATACGTGCCCGCCCCATCGATAACGCAGCTGTTTTTAGCGCTGGTACCTCTCCTGCTTATATACTGTGATAACATTGACGTCACGCTATTGTTCACAGCGAGTGTTCTAATCTGTCCCGCATTTTGACATCTGTGCCGCCGCACTGCACCCGTATGGGTTTGTTATAAATCGCTAAGTCCGTTTCTGTTGCCGGATGCCGAAAACCTACGGAAGGTCAGTCATATACAGCTTTCACTGTAAAAATAAGAAGAAATCTCGTATAAACATACGAGACATTGCAGAAACACCCAGGAGTCATGGCCTTGCGCTACAGCGCGAATATTTGTAGAGAGAATCGCCGCCGTAGCGATGTACTAAGTTCGGGAGTTACCCCTCCCATTTGCTGACGCGCGTGCTCTGAGCGGTACAACTACATCCACGTAGAGGTTTGTTCTGAGCCGCCAAAAAAAGCCCCGACTGAGCAAACCCAGAATGAGGAGAAAATATACTTCTAGAAATATACAACAGATGGCGGAACCACCTCGGAGCTCGCCAACTTCGTGTTACTACAAACATCTGAGTTGACAACGTAGGAGTACGTCACTGGCATGGCGTGATATGAGCGCGGGAACGTAACAGTACGTCAGTATGCTGAAACGGTTAATAGTTTACTTTTTTTCCCAGTAACATACAGTCAGCACAACGTGCCCTGATCACCGGGTTTATCGCCCGTATTAACTGAGCATTACTGTATTTTTGTCAGTGCAGAGAAAGCGTATAGTTGGGGAATCATGTTGCTTAAAGGGAGCCATACAAACTCAAACACAAAGAAGGAATGCAAAGGTGTTTGTTTTGACCTCTTGGTTCCTCCCTGTGTCCCTGTTTGCACGCCTGCTTTCCAGTAAAGTGGTTGGGGAACTTCCGTCATCATGCATGGTACATATACAAAAATATAGCCCATCCAGCAATTATGTAACTAAGCCGTGCTAAGGAGTTAGCTGGAAGTATGCAAGTTCAGTAGTTGCATTACACGCGCCAAAGTATACGCCCATCCTTAAGAAGAGTGTGTTGCACAGTCCTAAAGCAATTCCACCCTGGTCGTAACCCCATAATGACTGCAACAATTTCAAGAGAGAGAAGAGAGAAATGCAGGGAGGTTAACCAGGCTAAGCCCGGTTGGTTACCCTGCACTGGGGAAAGTGAAGTGAAAGATGAGAACGAGAGAAGAAAATTTCACAGCACACAGGCACAAGCGTTCGCTGTTCAATCTATCACAAGCGGTCAAATAGGCTGATGGATCTTGGTAAACGCTGCACCGCTTTTATAGCCTTGCAGATCGTATACGGACGAGGCCACGGTCCCAGAATACCATGTTCTTTAAAATGCATGTCATCTACGAGGGACGTTCCGAAAGTAAGTTTCGTCATTTTTTTTTAAAGAGAAGATGGTACACCAGGTGAAACAAACAGTCGCCATAAGGGGGGGGGGGGGGATCCATGCTTGTTGCTCGTTCAGCGACGGATGGAGCGTCAGCGGAGGAAGAATGACGCATGCGCAGAGCGCCGAAGAAGAGAGAGTACCAGCAGACCCGCGTGCGCTAGGTTATTCGAGTACAAATCACGATGGCAGACAGATGTGCGTTGACAATGTGGTCGCCAATGGAAGTGCGTGCTGTTATCCGGTATGAATGGACACCTGTTCCCTGCATTGAGAGCCGCACTCTCGGGACGTCACTTCCAAAACAATGCTGATGTGGAGCAGGCTGTCCTACGATTCCTTGCATCGGAGGGCACCGAGTTTTACCCGAGCGGTTTCTTCAAACTGATTGTACGCTACAACAAATGTTTCAATGTCGGTGGCGACTATGTTGGAAAATGGTGCAAGGTTTATAGTTCATGATGCCATTGTGTATTTTTTTTATAAAGTTTTCGTGCGAAGATAAATGACGAAACTTGCTTTCGGAGCGTCCCTCGTAGTTTTCCGAAAGCAGATTGAAGGGCATGCCTCTGATACTCACGCAACAGGTGTTTTACAATTTCTCATATGTCACAAATGCCACCATTGGTGCTACCCGTCATTCCCATTGAAATTAATAGGCGTTCGTAAAAGCAACACCCATTTTGCTCTATTCAAATGCATCTCTTATGTTTTAGTCCTTAATGTCATTCAAATCTACTGCGCTTCCGTGCTATCCAACGTCTTATTTATTGTTATTATTATTGAGCTGAAAATAAATAGAGCTGTCTTTGTCGTGTATGTTGGCAACGGCTACACCTTTTCACTTGGTGAAAGTTATAATTCAAAGAAAACGAATGCCTCCTGTTATTCAACTTCACATATACATAATCTTTGTCTGTGCTCTTTCTTTCACGTAACGCTCTTCATACGTCACCCTCAAATGTATACCTTTTTGGGGCTAAAATAAATGTTTGAGAATTAATTAGGTGTTCTTTGTCAGTGTGCAAAACGAAAAACTGAGCGCATGAGCTGGGCAAGTAACGCAGTCACATTTGTCTTTGTCCGTCTCATGTGCGCTGTTTATAGTCTTCCGTAACGGCTATACGTATGCCAACTGGTCAAACAACAAGCTCTTCTGTAGTTCTCTCAGTTATTCAATTTTAATCGAGAACGCTAATTATATAGTACGAGAGTGTCTGTCAAAAAGCAATTATTCTAAAAATTACTTCTTGCCCTTTTCTTTTAATCGGAAGATAGATAAAAACTCAGTCTGACAAAGGCTGTATGCGCATGGTTAGAGGAGTCGGATGGGCGGAATGTACCAACCCCACCCAACTACCATTGCTCACGCTTCTCCACTTGTTGCACGTGAAAAAGAGGTGAACGAACTGAGCAAGTCGTAGCCGCTTACGTGCATTGAGGAAAACTAAGGTGCTCACAACTGTTGCAGTCATACAAGTCAATGCACAGACTGCACAATTATTTAACGTTCCCGAAGGGCCTTTCGAAAAGCGCCATTTTGGAGCGTTGTCCCTCGTAACTGAGCGAACGAACGCAGCGAAGGATGAAAGCGAATGCGGAGCGCAGCGGGAGATGAAAGACTGTGACAGCGAAGAGAGAGCGAGGAGGAAAGTGGAGGAGGAGAGTGCATCGGAATCATGAGGCAGAAAGCGGAGGAGGAGGGTATGGAGAAAGCGTGAGAAGCGTAGTGCCGCTCAAGAAGCGCTTTGGGGCAGCAATGGCTACGAGGTGGCGCCAGAGCGGCGCGCGTCGTCTGTATGGAAACAAAGCGCTGTATGAGCGGAGGTCTGTCTGCGGTGGCTGCGGTGAATCGCGCCCCAGTGTCACCCACGCGCCACCTCTCGCGATCTCCCGATCAGTGAGGCAGTCGCACCCCCCCTCGCTCCGTTTGCAACGTGCCGCACGAGACATACTGTCCATGCCAGCCAATATACCACGAAATGAAAACACGTATACAGCTGCTCTAAAATTTCGCGTTAGACAGTATCGTAATCGTCGGTGAATTTTTTTCGTCTTGCACTTTCCCCGATTCTCAACCTACGAAACAGAACGACGACAGCGACAATAAGCGAGGACAGGTGCTGTCTGTGATTCATCAATGTCTCATGCTCATTGCAAAGATGTCGCTCTGATTACAGACAGTGTGGTCTTTCGACAGCGTTTGTACACTTGCCCACGAGAGTAGTCGGAATGCCGCCCGCGATGCCCAAGCGGTGCGCTTATACTAACACCAGACAACACGCTTAGACGGCGAAATGTTTCTTCTTTTTTTTTCCCCACGGTTTGAGTATTCCGGAAACCCTTGTCGGCACATTAAGGCGGGCAACGAGTTGATTTATAAGATAATTTTAGACAGAACTCACCCTAAATCAAGCTCCTGGCGTGCGCAATGCAAAACGCTCTCTAGTACGAAGAATCCCACGTACGAATGAGGCCGTTCGTTTCGTGCAGGGCATCATGTTCGGCTACGCTACCGACGAGACTCCCGAATGCATGCCGCTCACCGCTGTATTGGCTCACAAGCTGAATGAACGGCTCGCCGAGCTTCGAAGGAACGGCACCTTCTGGTGGGCCAGGCCCGATTCCAAGTCTCAGGTGGGTCCGTGTCATAGGCGCTATAAGACTTTCTCACAATATATGTGATACAATAAGATACTATAATACTATATAATAAGATACTATAGATACTATATAATAAGATAATATAATACTATAAGACTTTCTCACAATGTCCAGGGTCCAAACAGGTTCTATGCGAGAGTGAATAGCAAGAACAGACTAACGGGCTAGTTGATATACAGTGCATATGTGGGGTTATGCAGCTCAATAGTTTAAAATGAAATTTAGCTAAGAAAGGACAAGCAGAGGTTAACTTGCAACTAACATATTCATAAGCTGACTTTCTATCCCATTTAAGCGATTGGACAAACGATCAATTAAACCATGGCAAAGCCGCATTATATAGGTGCACTTGTCACCCATCAAATGACTCCGAACGACATTCAATCGCCATAACCGTGAGTATTGCCACGGTTTTTGTGCTCAGCTTTCCGATAAACTTGTCAGTCGTAAGTCAGTGCTCTGTCTTCTTCTTCGCCCCCTTTCTTTGAAATGTTACCCACATGCAAACCCACGTGAATGTCAGCCAGTAGGACACTCTGCGAGTATTTTCGCTGAAGTGAAATGCCCCAAGGATTTCGAGGATGACACCACTTTCGAGATATTTCGAGATATTATTTCCCAAAGTGTGGGACGAAATACATGGGCGCTCCAGTTAATTTTGTGCTCCAATGCATCAAACATCGTTTCGTTTAAAAAGCCGTGCAAACAGCGCATTTTTACGGAGAGTTTGATGGCGCATATCTCCAAACTGGTGTCATTCTGGAATTTAATTTCAAGTTTATACGCCTCGCAAACTCACTCGCTGCAATTCGTAAATTGCAATATGTGCCATAAAGTAATTAAGTAAGACGTTAATTTGTGATTTTTTGATAATTACTTGGATATGTGTATAGATTTCTCGTGCAAGTAATGTCCGCCTCTCTGAATAATCCAACTCAAGGACTACAATTATGTTATCTGGAACAAGAGATTTCTAAAAATTCCATAAAATTTACAAAATATCACCCTGTCATAATGAGCGATAGCTGCGATTTTAACAGCGCAGATAAATAAATTCCTTCGCCAAAAGACGTTGCTAAACTGCACGAACAGTGTGTTATTGATAGTCTGTTATCGCAAAATCTTTCGCATAATCGGCTAGCCAACAACTGTAAAGCAATCGATAGCACCATCAGTAGCGAACGTTGGCGTCCCATGTCGTAATACTTTATCCTAACTATATCGTCTTTTTTCACTACTTCAATAACTATCGCGATGCTGTCGACAGTCAACTCACCAGATGGTCCCCGACGTGCCCCGCGACCCTCTCGCTCGCAGGTGACATGCGAGTACGTGTTTCGACACGGCGCCACGGTTCCGAGGCGCGTGCACACGGTCGTGGTCTCGACGCAACACTCGGGCGAGGTTTCGCTCGCCGAGATCCGGGAGCAGGTCATGGAGCAAGTGATTCGGGCCGTTGTGCCCGCAAAGTACCTGGACGACGAAACCGTGTTCCACATCAACCCTTGCGGCAGCTTCACCGAAGGCGGACCCATGGTGGGTGTCCGACGCTCTTCCCATTTTTCCGTCCATGGGCGGTGCCATCTTGAAAACGATGGACCAGTGTTACTCTTTGTGAATCTCAAGCGTATTACTAATTCTTGCGCTCAAGCTTCCTTCGTGTTCCTTCTCTATGTGTTGTCCGTTACCCGTCTCGCGTAATTAGTATCAGTCCTGAATAATGAACCCAACTAGGCCCGCAAGATCTTCTGCGTATACTAATTTAGATAGCGCATAAACTAGTCTGACGAATACATAATATCCGCACCTGAATAACCACGTCTGACGAATATTTTCTCTGATTTAACTGACTCTAGGGACCCTGCGAAACATTTTGAACATCGTAAATAAGCCATCCTAATCACCAGACAATGTTTCCGTGAACGCTTGCGCGAACTATTTATTACCCGCCCTGCATGCAGCAGCAAGCCTACACTATCGAACTGAAGGTCATTCGGGGTTCTCCAATGGTTTTATGAAATTACCGTTAGCTATCACATAGGTGCAGTATATATATGAAGGTCATTCACAAATTATTGAATCATATTATTGGCCCAGTTCCTATTGTGACCACGACGGATCAGTGAGATAAGAGGTGGTAAAAGCAACCGCTAAACAACTGGCAGATGCTAGCCAATGGGGTCTAAAAAGCACGACTGAGCGCAAGCTATCGCTCGACTTCGGCGATGATCCCCGATGATTTCTGCCCAATTTTTAACTTTCGTAACATCTGTACCTGTAAAAAAACGCTTGCCGGAAGAGATTCCTGAAGTAATGTCCCTCAACGCGTTCCTGAACTTTGTTAATAAGTGCTACGGCCCCTTTTAGACATTTGATGTTGGCACAGTAAAAATATAATCTCGTACTAAGGCGTCATTGGCGGCGGAGGAGGGACGCAGGCGTCACGAGTACGTTAACCTTTGGGTGAAGGCAACTACCTTAAGGCATAAATGTTGCTGGATTCGAGAACCTCGTTATGTAACGAACGAGAAGAAAGGGAGTTAACCGTGGGGCACGATTTTTATTAAACATATCATAAGAAGCCAACAAACAAAGACACCGGGGACAACACAGGAGAAATTACTCGTACTTCCTAACTGAATTTAAAAAAATGATTTCCTCTGTGTTTTTCTTAGTTTCTATGTTGGCTTCTTATGATACGATTATTAAAAATCGGGCCCCTCGGTTAACCCCCTTACTTCGAATTCATAGTATATATATATATATATATATATATATATATATATATATATATATATATATATATATATATATATATATATATATGTATATATATATATATATATATATATATATGTATATATATATATCTGTGTGTGTGTGGTGTGTGTGTGTGTGTGTGTGTGTGTGTGTGTGTGTGTGTGTGTGTGTGTGTGTGTGTGTGTGTGTGTGTGTGTGTGTGTGTGTGTGTGTGTGTGTGTGTGTGTGTGTGTGTGTGTGTGTGTGTGTGTGTGTGTGTGTGTGTGTGTGTGTGTGTGTGTGTGTGTGTGTGTGTGTGTGTGTGTGTGTGTGTGTGTGTGTGTGTGTGTGTGTGTGTGTGTGTGTGTGTGTGTGTGTGTGTGTGTGTGTGTGTGTGTGTGTGTGTGTGTGTGTGTGTGTGTGTGTGTGTGTGTGTGTGTGTGTGTGTGTGTGTGTGTGTGTGTGTGTGTGTGTGTGTGTGTGTGTGTGTGTGTGTGTGTGTGTGTGTGTGTGTGTGTGTGTGTGTGTGTGTGTGTGTGTGTGTGTGTGTGTGTGTGTGTGTGTGTGTGTGTGTGTGTGTGTGTGTGTGTGTGTGTGTGTGTGTGTGTGTGTGTGTGTGTGTGTGTGTGTGTGTGTGTGTGTGTGTGTGTGTGTGTGTGTGTGTGTGTGTGTGTGTGTGTGTGTGTGTGTGTGTGTGTGTGTGTGTGTGTGTGTGTGTGTGTGTGTGTGTGTGTGTGTGTGTGTGTGTGTGTGTGTGTGTGTGTGTGTGTGTGTGTGTGTGTGTGTGTGTGTGTGTGTGTGTGTGTGTGTGTGTGTGTGTGTGTGTGTGTGTGTGTGTGTGTGTGTGTGTGTGTGTGTGTGTGTTGCACGAAAATATAGTAGTTGGAAGCCAGCGCTTGCGTCCGTTGTGCCTTTGCGTCCTTTGTATGCTGTCGCGCTGTGCACATCATGCCTAATAGTTGCCAGGGCGCTGATTCTACTGCGCAGCAGCAGTTGCCTAGCGCGCTATGTTTGGTTTATAAGAGGCTAAAAATTGAAATCCAATGATATAGCGAGAGAGGTACTTACAATATCCATTCTCGTGTAGTACACATATCCGCGTCATGTCGGCCACTCTTGTGCGAAACAAAAAGTGCTGAAATGTGGAAGTTACACGACACCTTTGGCGCAGGGTGACGCAGGCCTGACAGGCCGCAAGATCATCGTGGACACGTACGGAGGATGGGGGGCGCACGGGGGCGGCGCCTTCTCCGGAAAGGACCCGACCAAAGTGGACCGCTCGGCCGCGTACGCCGCCCGCTGGGTGGCGAAATCGCTCGTCGTGGCCGGCCTGTGCAAGCGCTGCCTCGTACAGGTGAGCCATTCTCTACTGCACTATGCGCTTCATTCTTGAAGTGTGCGCGGTGTTCGTGAGCGAGGGTAACCGAGAGGCTCGATATTTACTAACAACCATATGAAGCAAATAGACATTGCAGCCAAGGAAAGCATAGGGGAAATTCAGTTTTATTGAACTGGGGAACTTATTGCATGTGATAGTTAAATTGGCGGTAATCAATAAAAAGAAGAAAATGAAAATGCAAGAAATTGCAACTTTTGCTGGCTGATACGCAGAAACCACAGCAGGTGAACGCGCTATTAAACTAGGTGGCAAATGCCTTAATAATCATACAAAAAAAACATGAACGAGAATTGGAATGGCATGTATGGAATGGAATCTATGCAAAAAATCCTGGGCTTCGAACCTACGATCCCGTACTCAGCGAGCAGGACTCTTTGAGGAACTATCAGACATTGTTTGGGATATCATCGGCCTTATTGATATTACAAGAACTGGTGAGGCTTATACAGTGCTGACCAACGGCCATGTCCTCTGCTATAGAGGTCTCCCAGATAAAAAGCAATACGAGGTAGGATTCCTAATCCATAAGGACATAGTGGGCAACATTGACGAATTCTACAGCATTAATGAGAAGGTAGCCACAGTCGTAATCAAACCTAATAAGAAGTATAGATTAAAGGTAGTACAAGCCTACGCTCCAACATCCAGTCATGATGATGATAAAGTAGATCAGTTTTATGAAGATGTTGAGTTAGAGATGAGAACAGTGCAAATTCAGTATACTGTAGTAATGGGTTACTTCAATGCAAAGGTGGGGAAAAGGCAAGCTGGTGAACAAGCAATTGGCAACTACGGCGTGGATTCTAGGAACACTTGGGGAGAGATGTTGGTAGAATTCGCGGAAAGGAATAAGCTGCGAATAATGAACACCATCTCCAGGAAGCGTAGCAACAGAAAGTGGACCTGGAAAAGCCCTAATGGTGGAATAAGAAATGAAATTGATTTCATACTTTCTGCCGATCCCAGCATAGTGCAGTATGTAGAAGTGTTAGGGTAAAGTGCAGTGATTATAGGTTAGTGAGGGCTAGGATTCACCTCAATTTGAAGAAAGAGTGAAATTGGTCGAGAAAAACAGGCCAACCTAGATGCAGTAAGGGTAAAAGCAGACCAGTTCAGGCTGCTACTTGCAAATAAATATGCAGCCTTAGAACAGAGAGATGAAAATGACACAGAGGTAATGAATAAAACCGTAACTAGGCTGGCTTCACAAGCAGCAATTGAAGTGGGAGGTAACGCACCAAGGCAACCAGTAGCTAAGCTATCCCAAATAACAAAGGACCTAATAAAGAAACGACAAAGAATAAAAGTGTCCAACTCCAGAGATCATATAGAATTCGCGGAACTGTCAAAACTGACCAACAAGGAGAAAATACGGGATATTCGAAGTTACAACGTGAGAAAGACTGAGGAAGCAGTAAAAAAAATGGACGCAGCATGAAATCATGGAGAAGGAAACTTGGCATAGGACAAACCAAGATGTATACACTGAAAGATAAGCAGGCTAATATCATCAGCAATCTCGAAGATATAATAAAAGCAGCGGAAGAATTCCATACTGACCTGTACAGTACCCAGAGGAGGCACGATACCTCGATTCGAAGCACTAATGAACAGGTTGCAGTGACTCCTTTTAAAACTAGCGATGAGGTTAGAAGGGCCTCGCTACCCGCCGTGGTTGCTCAGTGGCTATGGTGTTGGGCTGCTGAGCACGAGGTCGCGGGATCGAATCCCGGCCACGGCGGCCGCATTTCGATGGGGGCGAAATGCGAAAACACCCGTGTACTTAGATTTAGGTGCACGTTAAAGAACCCCAGGTGGTAAAAATTTCCGGAGTCCTCCACTACGGCGTGCCTCATAATCAGAAAGTGGTTTTGGCACGTAAAACCCCATAATTTTTAGAAGGGCCTCGCAAGGCATGAAACAGGGAAAAGTGGCAGAAGATGGAATAAGTCTATTTAATCAAAGATGGAAGAAACATGATGCTTGAAAAACTGGCGGCTCTCTATACGAAGCGTCTATCGACTTCAAGGGTCCCAGAAAACTGGAAGAATGCAAATATTATATCAATCCACAACAAAAGGAGATGTTAAAGAATTTAAAAATTATAGGCCCATTAGCTTACTCCCAGTATGATATAAAATATTCACCAAAATAATTTACAAAAAAAAATAAAGGCAACACTGAACTTCAGTCAACCAAGGGAACAGGCTGGCTTCAGGAAGAGATACTCTACAACGGATCACATCCATGTCATTAATAAGGTAATCGAGAAATCCGTAGAGTACAATCAGCCTCTCTACATGGCTTTCATGTCAAAGGTTAGGGTCGCCTACCATTTTTTAAACATTTTTCAATGTGGGCCCACGCGTGTGCGATAAAATCAGGAAACTGCTAACAGGGACGATGCGATGGGTCTCCCTAATGAACATGCGCGTATCAACTCGCTGTGAATCCTTACACATACAGGATTTGTTCTCGGCACTCGTAAGGAGGTACGTGAATCATTGGTTGTTTGACTAAGCGTATTTGTCCCGTGCCGGAATGTCGGATCGCAGTGATGCACGCTTTTCACGGTAGTTTTCCAGGTGGGGCCGTATGCTCAGATGTTTACATAAAATCGGAGCTAGTATCCCTTCTAGCTTGCACGTGTCACTGCACAGTCTTTAATTTAGAAACGCGGCACGTAAGCGAGGCTCCACTTTACTACGTTCTCGTGTTGTGGGCCACCCGTGGGAACTCTTCGATGGCGGCGACCCCGACTGGGCCCCGCCGCAACCCTTTTGCCGCCAGCGCTGGCGTACACGAATGCTACTATATCTACAGATACTTCCGAGTACGCGAATTGTTTTTCAATTCAGGTTAACCGCTCCCAAACACTTGTTTAGTGCTCCAGTGCGGGTGCATTGAGCGCATACCCCATGTGTTGCAACGAAGCCCACTTGGGGTTGCAATTATCGAAGAGTTCAGACGGGTAGGCTACAACACGAAAACGTAGCAAAGTGGAGCTCCGTTTACACGCCGCGTTTTCATATGAAAGACTATGCAGCGACACGTGAAAGCTTGAAGTGATAATAGCGCCGTTCTATATAAACATGCAGGGTGCTACATCTGTCCATACGGTCCTGCCTGAAAGAGCGCAAGTTAGGGCGTGTTGGTATTCCATAACTGAGATTTTTTAGCGCACGAAAAGGGACGAAATACATTGTCCGCCTCTTGCCACTGTTTTTCGTCCCTTTTCGTGCGCTAAAAAACCTCAGTTATTGTCCTGCCTGGAAAGCCACAGTGAAAAATGTGCTTGACCGCGATCCGACACTCTTTCACGGTACAAATACGCGTAGTCAAATAACCGATGATTCATGTACCTCCCAAAAAGTGCCCAAAACCATCCCTGTATTTGTAAGGATTCACAGCGAGTGTATCTGCGCATGTTGGCACGGGAGATCTATCGCGTCGTCGCTAGTCGGAAAGTTCTCTGTTTTTATCGCATACCTTGGAAAATGCTGCAAATAATTGCTGGCTCTCCCGTAGTCAAGAGTAGATGTAGTAGATGTAAGCACGAAATGGCAACCAGCAAAGCAGATTGGTGGGAGATGATACTAGCCACAATCTTAAAACGGGTGTAGTGCATGTTCGCAACGGCACACCTCACCACACCACACCACCCCACGTCCTACTGTGCACTAGTCCAATATGGACGCTGCCCAGCTAGAAGAAAACCGACTGAAGGCGGCACGACAGACAGCGAAAGACGCCAGGGAGAGAAAGCGCCAGCTAGAAGAATGAAATCGGGGTTTTACTTGCCAAAGCCACGATTTGATTATGAGGCACGCCGTAGTGGGGGGCTACGGAATAATTTTGACCACCAGGCGATCTTTAATGTGCCTCCAATGCACGGAACACGGGCGTTTTTGCGTTTCGCCTCCATCGAAATGCGGCCGGGATTTTATCCCCCGACCACGTGCTGAGCAGCGGAACACCATAGCAGCTAAGCCACAGCAGCAGGTAATAGCGTCTGAAGGAGGTGCCACGCTACGTGGCGTCATCTCTCGAGCCGACGCAAAACCCGCGCCGCCGAACTCACGGCCCACTGGCGTTCAAAATAGCGCTCAGCGCCAAAAGATGACAGAGAAGTGTATGGTGCCCTGTATCTGGCCTTTTGAACGTCGCCATTGGAAATGTCAAATAAAGCTCAAGCGTACTAGAAGTTACAGCTTGAGTGATATTGTGAACAGACATTAGGAAGAGCTCGGAAGCAATAGTTTATGTAACTTGTTTGAACAGTAACTAGCGTATGTAATGCTGTCCTGTGCAGAGGGTTGGGGGCCAGAGACCGCATTTTCTTAAGTTTTGACTGGTTGCACGGATGATCTCGCTTTGTTCTTGCAACAGCGCCAGCTACATTTTGTGGTGCTTCCCTAACATAGCAGAACGATCTCGGCAGTCAAATAGAGCAATGTACCCCAGAATGCGGAAACTACGGGTGATAATATGGGGTCATCTTGAAGAACAGTTGTTCAAACTCGGTGAAGCCGAGTTTCTTCGCCGCTGGTCTACGCGGTACATAACCGTCTCCCGAGGCAAAGTCTTTCTACAGCCAGAATAATGCTCAATTCTGTTGCCTGAGTTCATACTGTATCTGTATGTGCCCCGGGTACCTTTCATAAATTCGAGGCTGACAATAATGCTTTTGCGTGGATGCGGTAATGAGTTTTGTTGTTGTTGTTGCTGTTGTTGTGTGTGGCAAAGCCAGTGTCATGTAGACACCATTTATTATTTCATTTGTTAATCTGTGTTGTTTACATCAAGTATGATGTATTACATGTGATGTACTTTATATTGTACTTTTCGTTCATACCACAGTTGTAAGCGTGCCTACGAGTCAATAAATTTCCTTGTCAGCAACTTGCCCGGATAACGGCTTAAGGTTACTTGAAGATAGCCGACAACGGCTGCTAAAAGCATTTCATGTTTTAAAAAATGTGTTTGCGTACCAAAGCCCCAATCTGGCTATGAGATGTGCCGTAGCTGGGGTCTCTGAGTTAACTTTTTTAAGAGCTATAGTCCTTTAGCACAGGTTGAGTTTGTACGGGATTGCGAGTTGTGCACACGCAAGTGATGCGGGGATCCCGTAGAGCAACTGCTGTAAATGAGTTTAGAGCAGAAGGAATGGCTAAAGCCTGCTGGTTCATGTTTTGTTTCGTAAGCGGGCTTTGGGTTGAATGCTGTAATTTATGGCCGGTATACAGTCGCAACACGTTAGCTAGCTATTGCAGAGGAAGAACGAGCCTCGAGGCGACAAATGCTCCTCGTCTTCCTGCGGGAGCGACGAACTCTGCTTCTAGAAGCGCTACTGTTCTGCTTCACTGCATTTTATTTATTTTAGCACTTCACCTATCTATGGGAATGCGGCCGTCGTTCTGAGGTGGTGACTTCTCATTTCTTGAACGAACGATAAGAAAGACAAAACGTAGCCGCTATCATTTTGCTAAGTGCCCAATTAAAGCTGAACGTGTCATCGTTGTTTCCACAAATCTTTCCACAAATACTAGTATCACTAGTGGTACAGTCGTACGAAGTTATTCCTCCGCGTAAGATTCTGTGGTTCAATACGTGCATTCCTTCATTGCCAGTTTATCCAGCTGAGCTGGATTAACTGGCAATACATGAAGCACTGACATTACGAAAAGCTCGCCTCTATAGAGGCAGGCTTCGCGTAATTTCAGTGCTCTAAAATTTGCTGCTATGTATGAAACATCGTGAGCCGCAAACCACAGGTCATGGATCGCTTTAGCAAACACTGCACCCACCTTCAGATAGGGAATTTGCCCAAGGACATATATGCTGCGACTTTCCGCTGGCGTGTGCGACGCACCGGCCGATGAAATGTAGCCAGTCTGTGCGCTTTGACTTCCTTTTAGAACACGTACGGCGTGTCTAAACCGGTTGTAGCGCATCTTCCGCGCCGAGGCAGCAGTTCTTGGATAACAGCCTTTTCTTACTGGTTCACGTCAAGCCGCAATACAAAGTGCATAGCCTGGATTTCAAGAAAATTAGCAGACATAAGCGATTCTTTCTGCACTAAACTCATTTTTCGCGAAAGCAGTAATCGTCCCCATTTTCCCTTACATGTGAGCGAAATTCCTCCAGTCCTGCAACTTCTCCTAACGGTGTGCAGCGACAGCATGACTTCAACGTCACGGTGACGGGGGCGGCATGACATGCGCCGCTGCGCTATGGAATGGACGGACGGGGCAAACCCTGATTCTAGATATGTTGTTGCAGTTAAATGTCGCATGTGGTATCGGTACATACGTTGCACTAATCAACGCTACATTGATCACGGCGCGACGACCCACGCCACTGTGTAACGGAACGGACGGACAGGCCAAGCCCTCTTTCAATCTCGTATCTGCTTTCAATAATAATAATAATAATAATAATAATAATAATAATAATAATAATAATAATAATAATAATAATAATCAGGGACTCCGATTCTTTTGACTCCCCAACCTGTAACGAACCCATGAAATATTTAACCTGCCTGCATGCCTCCTTCGGACAGATATGTTCAGCCCACTTCTTCTGGCTCATAACAGCCGTTGCTTTTCGAGTTTCGACAGCCTGGCGTTTCTGCGCAGAAAATCACCCCCTCCCCGTCCCCAGCGCAGGGCGTGTCCGACATTACGAGCCTCCACGCGGCATCACAGGTGCGATTGTTGCCAATGGGCCGAACGGGCACGTTCAGCAACTCCCATTTCATAGTTCATAACTGCGATTCGCAGCAAAATTAGACTGTCTGCACTCACTTCCTTTCTGTATTTCCCGCGCGAAGTGTCATATGTTGCAGCGAAAACGCGGTGTAGGGCGTCCGCGCGGTGGCGCAGGTGATGACGCGTGCAATTGAACGCGGGCGGACGCGTTCGAACCATTTTCTATCCCATAACTGCTGTTCGGAATTTAAAAAAAAATTAATACCCACAAAGAACAACTTGCGTCTCGCGTGCAATCGTATTATTTCCTGCCGCGGGTGAAGCGAGATATCTGGCTTACATGTTGATGACATGACAGCGACTAGGCGGCTTACTTGCCAGTTTCATAAAGTGTTGCACAGCCATTTTAAGCAAAATGAAGCTATACTATCACACATCCCCAAATACAAGCATGGTTGGCATTCGTAATAACCTGCCGCATTCGCTCGCAGCTGTCTTATGCCATTGGCATCGCCACGCCAGTTTCCATATCCATCTTCACCTACGGCACTGCGACCAAGACACCTCGGGAGCTGCACCACATCGTGAAGGAGAATTTTGACCTCAGACCTGGCAAAATCATCAAGTAAGTAGCGGGGAGGTTGAGCAAACTGATAGGTCTACAAGCAAAAAAAAATTATAATAAATTAATTGATCAATAAGAAGGCCGCGTTATACGCGGCTAGAGTACACGAGACTAACCCCTACTTGTAGACAATTTCCATGACAGAGACGAATTAAATAGTACGCACAGTAACAATATCTGTGCTATGGCGAAGGACGGCAGAAACATTAAGCCACTGCTCTTGAGTCACATTTTGTTTCAAATGACTCTGCTGGCGCAGGACGCACTTTTGCAGCTCGTTGTTACGCGAGGATAGAGCAGCAAATTTTGTGCACGATAACCCACTCGTCGGATAAAGTCCGCCTCTTTCTTAACTCGCCTGCGGATATGTTTTCTCGATCTAGCGAAATATTTATGTAACCACATGAACCAATGATGAACCGCCACGTTTTGAGCGTACGGGATGGCGTCTCTGGATGTTTCGCTATCAGGTATACCATCGAGGGCTCGTCCTGTGCCCTTTCTTTTTGTGATGCCGTCCTTCTCCTCGCCGATTCGAAAAATGCATCATTTCCAACTCGCCCAGCTTCCCACCTTACTGCAATATCGGGGGCAAATGAAACGCGAACAGCGCCGCGCATGGCCGATCGAAGCAGCTGAAGGTGCGCGCCAATGGCCAGTCATGCTTGTCCACACGCGCGCGGATACGATTTTCACGTAGAGTGCGGGGCCGCTGGCCTTACTGCGAGCGATACTCGATATTGTTCGGCCTCGTCCGACCCGCCGCAGCGCCATTCCCACCACGTTATGGTGGCTAGCTGTAGTGTCGCTCGTGCAGTGAGATATATTCCTGGCGCTGTACACGGTTATATATCGCGCTGTACGAGCGACGACGGCGCTATATAGCCACCGTAACGGCATAATGGCGCTGCAGCGTGTCGGACGAGGAAAGAAGTGCTACCAGGGCGAGCAGCCCCGCACTCTGCGCGAAAACCACGTGCGCGCGCATGCGATCGTGGACAAGGATGACTGGCCGACGGCGCACACTTGTACTTTCAGTTGTGTTTCATGTAACTAGAAGCAAACTTTAAAAATACCACGATTAGACGAATTTAGACCAACGGCATATTGTTGGCAGTCGTCTTGAATTACTCAGAATATTTTTGGAAGTTCCATTAGTTAGCTAATTAGTTACGTTTAATTATGCTAAATTTTAAATATTTGTTTGAACCATTAGGGGATAAGTGGACTTAAGTTGTTTCTATAGACGCTATCTTTTAGGCGGTTCATTTTTCCGTGCTCTGAAGAATCCCGCTACATATGAAAAGAAAGAAGGACGTCAGTGCGCGCTTGCACCTCTGGATAGCAGCACGCATGTTTCAATAGAACGAAGCCCTCATGTCCGTCGAAAGCCCACGTGTGTTTGCATCCGTCTTCAGCAGCTGCCTATTATCATTATATCATTTGCGTTTATCATTTGCGACCGTGGCGGATTTCGATCTTCACGACGGTGGTGGGGACGTCACGTTGCACGACGTTGACAATAGAGAGTTTTAGCCCAGCGGGTTTACGGCCAGCGGAGCGGAGCGGTCTCCACCGTTGCGCCAGCGGAGCGGCTCGCGAAAAAAGAGTTTTAGCCCAGCGGATCACCCGCTCGAGCGGGGTAAAGAGCGGGGCGCTCTGCTGCCCCACCTAGTGGTTCGAATAGGAGTTACTGAAAAATGAAATTGAATTACGCTTGCTTTTATTATGCAAGAAATGTTGAATAAAGATATATTACATGTTCTCAGTGCATTATTTCTTAATAATGTACTGAGTACTAATGTACGGGTCAGCGCGGCAGTCGCCGTCGTCGATGCAGAACTGCCGGCGTTCATGTTCGCGGCTGCCGTCTTGCATTTCCCATACACGCCCGCGCGCCCTTACGCACGCTCGCGCGCTGCGTATACCCTCCGCTGGGGAGTGCTTTCCAGCGGGCGTAAACGCTGCTCCGTAAAACCGCTGGCCGCCTCAGCGTGGTGCGCATGCGCAGTCGCGTCTCCGCTCGCCCGCTCCGCTCCGCTGGCCGTAAACCCGCTGGGCTAAAACTCTCTAATAGCTTTCTCTCTCTGCAATTGACAAGCGGGCTCCGTTCTTTCCAAACACGACTGAGAGCGCTGCCATACAGAGAGAGAGAGAGGGAAGGGAAGACGGAAAGGCAGGGAGGTTAACCAGACTGAGTCCAGTTTGCTACCCTACACGTGGGGAGGGAATGGGGAGTGAAAGAGGAAGAGAGAGAACTTAGGTGTAGGATGTCTATAGTCGGGCACTCAAGTATGTTGCCCTCAGGTAGCGAAAAAGCGCTCGAACTGCTTTCTGGGCCAGTGAACTGTGAGGCCAGGCTCCCAAGATCTTCGCTTCCGTAAATGGCCTGTCATCCAGTCTATTTAAGGCACACTTGAGAGTCTAACGTTGATTATCGAAGCGAGAACAGTGGCACAGAAGGTGACTGATGGTCTCTTCAAACTCGCACTTAGCGCACATTGGTGAATCCGCCATTCCAATACGATAGCTGTAGGAGTTGGTGAATGCTACTCCTACCCACAGCCGACACAGCAGTGTTGCGTCACGTCGGGAAAGGTTCGCTGGTAATGTAAGTTTCAGAGATGGGTCGAGGCTGTGTAAACGACACTTAGAGTTCTGTGGTGTATGCCAGCAACCTAACGTGATTGTACGAGCGAGACTGCGAAGCTCTCTTGCAGCGTCGACTCTGGATAAAGGTATAAGGAGTGTCGGTGAGCCAGCCTGGGCACGTCGGGCAGCGTCATCGGCGAGGTGATTACCAACGATGCCACAATGTCCCGGCAGCCACTGAAATATGATATCATGTCCTCTTTCAGATGCGCAATGGCAGGTTTCGTTGATTTGCGACACCAGCTGTTCATAATTGCCACGTCGTAAACTTCGCAAGCTCTGGAGGGCTGCTTTCGAGTCACAAAATATTGCCCATTTGTTGGGCGGTTCTTTTTCAATGTATTCGACAGCAGCGCGAAGAGCGGCCAGTTCAGAACCTGTAGATGTCGTTACGTGTGAAGCCTTAAACTTGACGACGACCGATTGAGGTGGTAGAACAACGGCGCCCGTAGAATTTTCCGAGACGGAACCATCCGTGTAAACATGAATTCGGTTAGCGTATGAACATTGCAGAAGTTCCAATGTGATCTGCTTGAGAGCCGCGGTGGTCAGGCTAGCTTTCTTCACTATTCCTGGAACAGCAAGGTACACAGGAGGCTTCTTCAAGCACCACATAAGGGATGGCGTTCTTGTTGCGGGTGAGTGCCTCAAAGACAAAGAGTGCCGGTTAGCCGCAGTTGATCTGGAGAACGCTGCCTTGGGTCTTTTCTCAGGCAAGCGGGCGAGATGGTGGTCAGGGACTCTGGATATATGGCGAACATGCACCCGGAGTGCGTCGATATCTATATAGGTCCTTATTGGGTGGTCTCTCGCGGCGGCAATTGTTGCCACGGTTGAAGCATTTCGAGGTGGCCATACAGACGCGCAAAAGCGCAGTGAGGTAATTTTTTTTATAAATATATTTTTCGCGTGCTTCCACCAGAGCTCGGAAAAGAAGAACCACGGAAATTTGAGATAACGTCGCGGAGAAAACTATATTAGGTGTTGTTCTCAGCACACTCTAGAACTTTTTCAAATACGACTTATGCCCTAAAGCGAATATTTGAAATTTTGCATGATTAAACGTAATTAAACAACTAGTTGCTCTTAAAAAAATAGTAAATCAAGACGACTGCAAACAATACGCTGTTGGTCTCATTCGTATGAGGCACATCACTATTTTTAAATTTGGTTCTAGTTACGTGTAGAGGCATGCGCCGTGTCGGTTTCGACCGGCGGCGGCGTGGTGGTCGATTTCATCTAGGGTGCCTCGATGCGCGCGCCCCGCTCCGCCGAGCGGCGGAGGGGGGCGCGCGCATCGAGGCACCCTTAATGCCCCTTAAACTTCGTAAAGTAGTGCCACGCTTTGAAGAATGCCGCCTCCTCCTCGCGCGCTCTGGCCGAGGCCGACGCCGTGTCGCTATTGGCCTAATAGCATCACGTGGGCCCTCGCGCCGTGCATCAGCGCCACTTTTGCTCGAGAAGCGTCTACGAAGTGGCGAGGAGCGCATGTTGGCGCCGTTGCTACGTTCGAGCACTGTAGACGGCGCCACGGTCGAGGAGGGAGCGTGAAAGAGAGGAGAAACGAGGAGGAGGGAAGGCGGAGGTGGAGTGTCGATACTTTACGAAGTTTAAGAGGTTTTACGCACCCTCATTTCGTCGCCGACGCGGCGCTGGGTATTCATCGGCGGCGGCACACGGCCATTTTTCGTTGGCGGCGGTGGCGCAGGCGGCGTGGAAACCGAAACCACAAATAAAAAAGCTGCTTCGCTACACCCTTCTTTGCTAAACTGGTTGAAATTCTGGCCTATTCACACTAAGGGTTGAGAGGTCCGAATACAAAGGTGTTGACAGTGAGAGAAATACAAAACGTTTTGCAAGTCGCTTGCTTTTCAGCCTGCATATTAAAAAGAAATGGCCACCTTTCTAAAAGCGTTTATGTTGAGCGTTTGTATATTCCATCCTGCACGAATGTGCAGAGCCTTGCTGATTTTGCACCATTGAGCAAAGTCAGTGAATTCGTCTCACCGACGCACGTGACACTATCTAGTTACGATAACCTTGCTCCCACTTGTCCAGAATGAGATTGCGTTTATACAATATGCTTTACGCAAAAAAAAAACACCTCTGCTGTGACCAACTTTTGCTGGGTTCAGCCTTTAAGCTGTTAACCAATCAGCAGTAGTTATAACGCACATTCCCGACTGGAAAATCAGTGAAATCACTTGTTCTGAATCTTATTAACCCTTTGCTCATGTAACTTTTCTTATAGCCTTTTTTTTTCCCAGAAGAAATTTTTTTTTTCTGCAACAGCTGAACTTTTCTTAAGCCGTCGTATGATGCGATAGAAAACAAATTTGCTCAATTTGTTAACTCGTCGTCACCACGTTGAATGAATGAAGTGTGGATTAGTAGAAATGCAGGCATTTCTCAGATGCACAATTATTCCCGAAAAAAAAGTTTTTTTTTTTTATCTGCAGGTTGAAACTGTTTTATAGTGCAGTGTAGCTATCGGTATCAGTTGCATTCAATTATTTATATGAATGCTACAAAGAGACAGCACCATGCAGTAGACGCGTTAAATATTTTTTTACATGTAGAAACTTCTTCGAATGCAACGGCCAGAATAGTGCGAAAACTTCCAACCGGCACCTTAAGCCCATCGGGACCAGAAATTTCTATCTTGCTACAAGTTGCATCTCTCGCGCCGATGCCGCTTTCAGACGTATCGCCGATTCTACGCGCAACTACAGTTTTCACGACCCTCAAGCCGCGTTTCCAACGTTCCGAGGTCGCTGTTTATTCTCGTTACTCTATATTGCGCTTTTGAAGAAGTTTCAGAATCTCATGTTGTGATGAATTGTGACGACACGCATGCACAGACGCGTGGAGAGCAGGGTCACTTGTTTTTATTGTGTTGCTTCATTGCTCCCCTGCTTAACATGATTCTATGCTTGAGACAGGCAAAGGAATTAAGCAGGACAACACAAAATCTCTAACGAAGCTGGATTGACTTAGAAATATTTATTACTATTTAAATGGCGCGCCGACGTCGCCAACAAGAAACATCGGCGGCGGCGCACCGACGTCTCGGCGAATACCTCTAGTTACGTGAAACACCCGGTATATCACGACGTAACTTGCATCTTGTCCTCCCCTTATACATTTGATCCATGAATAATTATCAAATATTCTATATTAATATCTTATTTTGCAAAAATTAATATTTGGTGTTGCTCAAAAGGTCCCCGAAAAAGTTAGACATAGGGTGCCTCGATGCCTGCACATCAAGGCACGCCAGGTAGAAAGGAAAAGCAGTGCCGGTGGCAATTCATCCCGTGGTGGTGGCCATCAGTGCGCTATAAACGTCGTGTTGCGTAACGCTCATTTGGCAAAAAGAAATAAAGACACAGAAAAAGGCATAAATTGTGAAGATTATGCCGCTACCGACACCACTACATTAGCAGATACAAGATAACGCGATCACGAAACGTGAAGAACTTGACCAAGTGGAAGGACACAGCGCGAGAGCTTGGCCAACTCGAAAAAGGAACCTAGCAGGTTTACCAACGTCACAGAGCTTACAAACACGAAGGAGAGAAACTGAGAAACACATGATGGCAAGCAGTGTTGGCAACTCGCTCCACTCAGCGCTCGAACCGCACGCCTGCGGTCGTGCGTAAAACTGCACATGTCGCACACAAGTGCCAAATTTACACTGGTTCCACACAAGCAGTGTAAACCTAAATTCGGTTACCTGTGTGCTACACGTGGTTTTACGCACGACCGCAGGCGTGTAGTGTGGAGTGCGGTTTGAACGTAAGTCTGCCCGCTTCTCTGCTACGTCGCTGCAAAGGCAACAATGTTTACAGTTATCAATGCCGAGAATGCATAAAATGCGGCAAGCAGAAAGCAAGCGGCACGGCCTGGAGAAGGTGGCGGAAACTCCGGCCGCCTGCGGCGCCCAAACCTGCCACGAACTAAGCCACGTACGAAGTGCTGCTCCCAGGATTGAATGCGCGATGCGAGCATTTCGCATGATTTACCCGAGTGAATAAGTGGGACAGAACGGCGTCAGAAGCTGCCTTGCGAAGGCTGACTGCCTGACGTCATGATCCCTCCTGCATGCCAGACGATGCCGCCGAGACTGCACACCATTGCCCGCTGTTGCGTCAGCATTTGGCCAGTACCATGCCGTGCTGTGCCGAATTATGGGCTCTTGTCTTGGGGTACAAGCTTCTCAATGCCCGTTAAGAGCGCGCCTTGTTTTCTGCCCGAACATTACACCATGCTCATTATGCATGCATAAGCGTTCTTGCTGAATTCGAACCCCTCTGCACCACCGCCTCGAAGTCATTGCACCGAACTGGTCTCTCGTCATTCGCAAACCCGTGCCTCTTAACGAAAGATGGCTTTCCCGCAAAGCTTACGCTTGGTAGACAAGCTCACGCCACTTGCAAAAGCGAAATCGGTAAAGAAAAATATAATCTCGCGTTATATTCGTGAGAATATGGTATTACTTTAGAAATCGCGGTCATCTGTCGGGCTAAGCTTTCGTCGTTACAGATTTTAGATACCAAACAGTGTCGATGTATGCAACTTTCTTTCTGGGACACCTCATACTACTGTCAACTTTTCCACGAGCAAAATTTTTTCTTGTTCCATTCAATTTTGATATTCCGAAATTATTGGCAAGACAATATTTTTATCACGTGGGTAGATATCTAATTTCATTATTCAACATTCACGTTATTTGTGGGGGCCATGTTTTTCCAACTGCTGGTAATTTGCAAATTGCACAAGAATTAGGCCTTTGCAAGCAATGTCTACAGCACACTAAAAAAAAAAAACTCTGCTACAAGCATGATTAGCAACAAACATTTATAACCTACAATACAGGAATGTTGAGCCTACCTTTACAGGATGTTGCCATGTACGATTCTGTAAAATGATCAGCAGCTAAGTGTCTGTAGAAGCTTTGCCTAAAAAAAAAAGGAGGAGGAACTTGGGGGAACTCACACGAATTGTTATGTTACAGAGACCTCAAGCTAAAGGAGCCCATCTACAGGAGAACCAGCGCATATGGACATTTTGGTCGGTCCGAGTTCACATGGGAACAGCCAAAAAAGTTGATCCTCTGAGATGACGGCACATCACAAGCTACTTGTTCATGGCTTTCGCTGCAAAAGACAGCTTGTAGTTTGATGCGATGTGGTTGTGGCTCTTCATGCACACAAGGCCACAGTTCTCCAACTTTCAATACATGGCTCCCATGGAGCTCACTTCATGGTTATTAACTAATTAATGCTGGCACATTACAGAACTGAAGACATGTCCTGAAGCTGCCCTTCACAACACCAAGCCCAGAAAACTGTGCTATACACAGTACGAAGCCATTTACATGCTAACACGCCATTTTTCACATGAGCCCTTTGCCCCAAAAGCTTCAACACTTGAGGGTAGTTTTAAGGTAATTGGGGTAAAAAGTGTTTGGATTACTTTTGAATGGCTAAGCAATGGTTCTCAGAAGTTCTAAGCCAACTCTTGGTGGTAAATTCCAACATTAGCTAGAACTGTTCAACCTTCACAAACTTGAGTCACAACATCAACTGCTTTCATTTTTATTGTGGGCAATATAACTAGTGAACACAGGGAACATAGGTGTTCATGGCTTTAAAACATCAATAAATTTTGTGGCAATTTAGCACATATACATTGCAAACAAAGCAAGGCTAAATGATGCAAATTATAACACACATCTGCAAACTGTAATGTACAATATGCACACATTTCATTTCTTACAACTTGCTAGCATATGAAGCTTTCACAGAAAGCAAATAAAAAGATGGCATAAACAAAGTCAAATAACAATGGGAAACATTGTATATTTACGATGCTATAACAGTAAATTTTCTGTACACCCTTGAAACATGCTGCTGTATGAGAACTGCAGTCCAAACACTAGCCGCTGAACAGACCCCAAAAGCTGGAAACCTCCAGGCTTTAATGCTTTCACGCAAGCCTATTGTGCCATCCAATCTTTTTCTTTTTAAGACTCTTTTGCCCCATAAGCTCAGTAACTAATGCTATTTCACATTTCCACAGACAAAGAGCAGCTGCTACACAAACAGTACAAAACAAGAAGCAATATAAGGAGCCAAGATTCATTAGTGGTTGATGCCAGCTTAATTAAAATTAAAAGTATACCTTTATGCATGTGCACAAGCTTTTGAATAAATATTCAAAGTTCTTTGCCTCGCTTCTTCACTGGGACGGCCACACGAGATAAAAGATGTGACTGGCACAGGGCCTTGGCCAGCTGGTGCCAGGAGTGCCTTTCTCGTACCAAAAGTTGCCTAAGGACACATATTACATCTGCAGACATTTAGTAAGTAGTAATCACGACAAGTGTATAAATATAAGAACAACAGCATTGCCAAAAAATACTGCAAGTAGAAACTCAGATGGGTGGCATTTGTGCAGGCAGGATTTCATACAACTGCTGTGGCTAGCACTTCTGAGCCAGTGAAAAAAAACAAATGACAAACTTTTTCATTTTGATGAACAGACGTCAGCCTGCTTCATAAAGCAAAAGAAAAGCCAAGCAGATGGTCTTGAACTACTGTCACTTCGTTTTTTTAGTTTTTTGTTCTTGCTGTGGCCTCATGTTTCAAAACAATCTGCAGCCTTTTAATTCTCTAACTCTCTACAGTACATAATTAGACAAAAGTCAACAAGGACAAACAGTAAGACATAACACACATCAATCATTAAATTAGGCAAACAGAAATTACACCAGCCTTTCAATCTACCCTGAGATAGACAAACCCAAACCACCAAGTATGACGTTACCATATGTTTATAACTGCACTAAAAAAAAAGCAAAGACATAAAATCCCTTCCATTGCAAACACTTCTGTATTACACAGAAAATAATGCACATTAATATCAACACAATAGACAAGAAATATCTATTGCCTTCTATTCTGAATTGAAAGAGCTAGCACCATGCAATAAAATACTAAAACCACGTCAAGCCAGACAAAAGTAATTAACAGACCTGTAGACAATCTAATTGAATGACAGATTGTCACGAGTCAAGAACAGACATGACTTGGTACAGAGGAGGAAGGCATCGTAGAGGGAGGGCAAAATTCTGGAAGATGAGGCACATAAAACAGCTTCACTGGCAGTTTAATGTATGGCACTTCTGTCGCAAATGTCACCCTGAAAGACTAGTGGTTTGTTAGTGAATGCGGGGTCATGAATGCACCCAGCAGGGAGATGCAGCACACCGCTTGTGCTTTACCATTAGAGGTAATGAGCTGCGATTCCTTGCATCTGCTCGTTAGCAAATCATATGCACCATCACTGATAGCACTGTGCATGCCATGCTGCCAACACGCTTGCTCCAAAGAGGCAGAAGACTGGATTCTTGCTTTCAGGCACTAGCTGCTGGAAAATGGATGAATCCCAGCACACCACTTGATTTGTTTCCACTCACTTTACGATTATACAGGTAAAGAACACAAACTCCCTTGCTGCACTACACACAGCCTTCAGGAACAAAAAAGAAACAGCATACTATCCATAACATTTCATTCAGTATGGCACAGTTCATAAGGTTTAAACATACAGCTTTTGTGTACAATATCCCAGCCTTCTACCCATGTATCATATCATGTATATGAGCAAAAGATGCACACTTAAGAATTTATTTGTAGAGCTGTGGCCTCTGGTTTCCTGGTTCCACTAAACAAACAAAAATAAAAAGCATTCTTGGAATAATTTATCAGCCAAATAGGGCTGGAAAGCAAGAACATTCTTGTAAAGTTAACAAAAAAGAAAACTGGCAAAAAAACTTGGAGCAAAGATAATCAGGTCACGTTCAGAATCAGAAACTGGATGGTTAATAATTTGTCAAATATGAACTGCTAAATATCAGTCACAGGTTACAAAAGCAAGAAAAAAAAAAGCTGCCTCAAATGAAGGTGGCTTCTGATTATGTTCATAAAGTATCTGCTGCATGGTAGAAAGAATGAAATTGCTTCCTTTTAAACATTGTCGATTAGGGCTCACAGTTCTTGAATGGCATTATTCAAAACACACTGGTGGCCTATGCTGCCCTCTAAAACGAGAAAAATGACATAAGATAGGAAGCCTATCATCAGTCGCAGGATAAGAACGCAGCGGCAAATACACCTCAAATACATTCAATCATCAGTCAGTTATGCTACACTGCCTTAAGTGACCATGAGTTTAAGTGACCACATGTGATCAAGATGGCATGTACAAGTCTGACTGCACGTGGCTGCCAATAGTGAACAGTTAAAGAAAGCTTCTCTTTGCCTTTTTATGCCAGCACAAAAGACCTGCGCCATAATAAAACCTTATTTCACATTGCAACTTCAAGCTTTAGAATGCTTTGGAGAGCTGCTGCAGTTGCAGAAGGGTACATGAACACTGAATTGTGTACTAGTAATGCATGCATACATGCCCGTTCCTGTTTAAAGCAGTCGAACTTTAGTTAAGATGTAGCAGACTGTCAGCACTTGTGATAATTTCTAACACAGTATTCCTACTTCAACATATACAAGCTATTGTGACGGTCAATGCTGAAGTTGCAGCAAAATTTTGTAGGGAAAATGAGTGGTATGAAATCTGGCACTATAAATGTTCAAAACATGCCGTTTCCTCTGGTAGGAGTTTGGCCGACTTATCCTATGATGGCAGAGCCACATGTCCACCAGCCAGGTGGTTCATGATGCACTCACGCATAGAATTTCAATTTTATTGATTGGAATATTTCAAAGTTTATTATTATACAAACCCGCAGCAATTTGGGCCTGCTGGTATACAATGAGAAGGGATTTTGAATAGCGCAAGCACATGAGTAGAATACAAGGACAGGTCTGTCTTTCCTTGTAGTCTACTCACATACTAGCACTATTCAAAATCCTTTATTATTGTAGTTCTTAATGTGCAAGAGCACAGAAAGCTTCTTTCTGAAAACAACTACATACAAAGCACGTGGCTGGCCTAATATGCTTTGCAGAAGAAGCTTTTCCACTCTGAAATCTTGAGTTGTTTGCGACTACAGCGAGGATCTCTGGCCAGTGGTTTGTTTTTCTTTACATGAGGCAGGGAACATAATGCAGTGAACCTGAGATGATTAATTATTTGATAAAGTGATTTTAAGTGCAGCTATGTGAAAAGCAGCTGTATGCTCAATGCTGATGGCAGTGCCACCAAACTAAGTACACGGTTGTTTGCTAGGGGAGAGGTGAGTAGAAAAAGACAGCCAGCCCCTATTTGAATAGTAAATGATATATTCGTAAATTTCAGCAACTGCTCACTATCTCATCCCCATAAACATAAATGGCCATGTTAAGGGACACTAGTGACCTGCTGGCAAGGGAAAGAACTTAAAAAAGTCTTCATTTACTGCGCAAGAATTGTTTACTATGGTCATCTCTCACAAAGTGCAAAGGAAAGCCCAAATTCCGGAGGCTTCTTCAGTAGTCATCAGCAGTTAGCTCATGTGATAATGAGACAGTTTTCTCTCCAATAAAAGTTCTCAGGCTGTTGTCTGATCCAAGTAAACTGGAGAGGTCCCATGTGCATCATCGTGCAAGAAAACAGAACGGTTCATTTTTGGAAAATGTAGCTTTACAACATTATGAAATGTGCCCACTGAGAGCAGTACATTTTATCTTTTCTATTTCATGAGGTGCAGCTGCGTTGGCCATTAAGGTGCACAAAAGGAAATACAAGTACCGATTATAAACACAGTTAAAAAAAAAAACTACTTTATTGCAGCAGAATTGTTTATGCCATATATTAGGAGCCCCAACAACAAAATTTGAGACAGTTTTCCTTCCTTAAATTATTAATTTGAGTTAAAGATTAAAGAAATATCACTATAGAAACAGAGGAAAAATTTTAGATGTTGAGATTTGTTATGCAAGGACAGCCCTCACACTTTTCCCACAACCAAGTCCTCAGAAGTCGCCCTCAAGCTTGAATACCAACCATATTCTTGATCATCCCAATTAAATAACACAGTTGTTGAAGTACCCATAGCTGCATGAACCAGCAAAAGCGTAAGAAACTATGCATCAAACAAAAATAGCAGCTAGTTCTGACATATCACTCTTAAGAAACCATTATAATGTTGAGAATGTGTATTCCATACTGTGGAAGTAGTTATATTATCATCCAGGTCATGTAGCCTGTCAGTAATTCTTTCTTTTTATTGCTTTCACAAATGCGATCTGTTCGTTCTCTATGATCCACTAAAAAGCAACGTGTTTTGCTCTTCTGTTGCCCCCAAACATTTAGGTTGCACAGCTACCCTGGCTTGCTCTAACAGATTCAGTGGTGCCATGGTACAACCAGTAGGAAAGTTACTGGCAGCCTCTGTGTGTCAGTGCCTGTGTATTAGATGCCAACAACATGAGCAAAGCAACAGATCACAACTAACCCCAATATTAACCCAGTGCCCCACGATAATATGGGACCCACGCAAGTGTATGACAAGATCAATTTTACGAGACCACTCACACGACCGAAAAACATAATATTAATGACACAAACATTAACAAAAATGAATACATGTACATGACTATTTTTCTCCACAACTCCATTTAAGTAGTTCATGAAAGCAGGTCACTAACTCCAATGTACTTCTTTGTCAATAACTTTCCCAACTTTTGTATACCAAAAAGTAGAACCTCGCTGACATGTTCTTGGGGTTCACAGGCACATAATAGGGCATGCCAAAAATACCCCTATTTCTTTGCCTGTCCCTATGATCCTGACAACACAATTTCCAAGTTTCACAAAATGTTGATTAGAAGGTATGTTCCAGGAGTGACAGATGGCATGTTTTACTGTGCCACTTATAACAGCCTCCTTTAAGTGAATTTTTACTTAATAAAAAAAAGTCCTCTTTAACCAAAAATCTCAGTAAGGAGCCTACAGACTGCCCCCCACGTACAATGACACGGCTGCTGTGCCAGTTTGGATAAAACAGGCAGACAAAACTGCGGCACAGTTTCATCACAACTACCCAACGTTTAAATCAAGAAGTGTGAAGGAAGCCCTCCTAGCTTGTGCATTTGAAAATGAGAGGAAAAGTATGTTAAGTGCACTGGGCGGGCAGTGTGGAGGTAGGGGGGGTCCTAAACACACTAGAGATTGTTTAAACTTTCATGGTTGCCTTCCTTGCACACTGAATGTTTAGAGGGACAACACGAGCACAGACAAGACTGTGTTCATGCAGTCTAATCTTGTCCCACAGCTTCACACTGTCCCCAAGCATTCTAGTAGATATGTACCAACTAGTTCACAGCAGTGATAGCCCAGTGGTAGTGCATCTGCCTTGAATGAGGGAGGCACTGGGTTTAAACCCTGGTGCCGGTGGAAACCCTGGTGCCGGTGGAAGCCCACTGGTTTTTCTAATGGGTAGAGATGTCCCCCGGTCTGGCGCGCCGCTACTTGTGGGGGTTCGCATCTCGAAAGGGGGTGTACAGGGATCATGTGGATGGTCTCCGAGTGCCCTTTGTATAATCCCAGACAGCCTTGTTGAAGGGCATCCACTGGAGCTGTGGGAGGCAGAATAGTGTTGCTGCTGGGTACCTACTGGTAAAAATAGGCACAAGTGCGCTCCTGGCTAGGTGCTCGGAAATTAGGGGACCTCAATGCTTGAAAAGGGGAGTTTGGTCCAACACAAGGGCATCGCCACCTAATAGGTGCATTGAGATGCCACATGGGAAATGGCTGCCATGGGAGTGGCCTAAACCTCATTTTTGTGCTCACAAAGGTTTCGACAGGAATTTAGGGGGCACGCTCCATTCCCAAGCGTATCACCCCTGAAGAATGCTGAACGTGAGGCTGGGGTATGCTTGTGCCCATGTAAACCAGTGGCTGTCTGGTTGCGATGGGAATGAACCCACAACATTTCTAATTTGTAGTGAACTCTTTTGCTGCCATGCCTATTCTAACTGATCGTTGGTGATTGAAGACTTCAATCAGATTTCAGTATGTTACTGTTCTTGGAACATTTGTCGTTGAAACATATATTCTGAATATCTTTTGACATTTATATATATGGACTTTTCTTTTTTAAGTGGCTATGAATATGCTGGCTTCATAAAAATTTTTTCATTACTTATTACAGGTTTCTTGCAGGTTATGGAAAAAACTAGATTTATACAATTTATAATAGAACATTATATGCTGTAACCTTGTCTATAGAGACAAAAAAAAAGAAAAAAGAAAAACTTGTTTTCTTGGTTCCTGAAAAATGGTCATTTTCCTATGCTAACAAAAGAATTAAGCATGTTTTAAAACAAAGAAATAACATAAGGAATGTAATAACATAAGCAAAGAAATAACATGTTTTTGGCAAAAGATCACTTTGTGCATTATTTTCACATGTGAAACAATCCTACAATCTAACAACTCCCTCAAGGGTTGTTTTAACACCACGAAGCCCTATGTAATCATTTTCGATATGCTGAATTTGATGCCTAAAGGCTCTGATTTACATGCTGGAATCCTGATGTAGAGCCCATACTGGCATCTTTGATATGCTAAAGGGAGTTTTCAGTTGTAGATAGTTATGCAAATCAATGTATAATTAATTAACTGTAATTAATAATTAACCAATATATTTTGCATGGCCAGAAATAAATGTGGACAAGTTGATTTAATTTTCTTTGATGTGGAGTGGTGCCGGTGCTTTGTTGGGTCAAGAGCAAGTGAAATGAACCTCTCTTATAGCAAACATTTCTTGTGACCCAAAGCAGTTAAGTTGGCTTAATTGTAAGAAAGTTATCAACATCCCAGAGCACAAACCTAAAGTGTGGCAGAAATCATGTCAGAGATGCAAGAAGATGAAGTCTTCCATTGCAATGACAGTGGCAGGAAAGAAGTTACTGCAGCAGCTGCTCTCACTCAGGCAGTTACAGGTTTTGACAGCTGTGTAGTTTCTTGCACGCTAAGAATGGCAGACCATATTCATGGCCTCTTAAAACAAGCTCTCCTCTCAACAAGTTGGAACATGTGCCTGTAGAAGGTAACCAATATATTTTGAATGAGTGAAAACATCATTAACCCTAGTATTCTGAAGTGCATCCTTAACTGTAACATGCTTGACTTCATTTAAATGACGCCTGGCAAGAACGTGCTCAAGACACTCGCGGTGCTTTATTAGGCACATTCACAACATTCATTATTTAGTTCAAATCAAGCATCGGCTTAAAGATGCATTTCTGAATGAAGTCGAACCCTCTTATAACGATACCGGTTTTAACACTAGGGTATATTGGATATAACAATGAGCAGTCAATGCACCATCAAGTTTTGTATGTGTTCTATGGTAAAATAAACCGCATACTACAATGCTCTCATGTCACTTTGTCGGTTATAAAAATTAAATCTGGCTACTGGGTGTGTGTGCTGAAAGGAAATGGAATGCAAAATTCTTGCAAAAAGAAAAGCACAAGAAGCGTGAGTTGCTTTTTCACACTCACCTTTGAGCTGCGCATTCCGTATGGCACGCGTCATATTGCCGACATCGCATGCACCTCTCCAGTCTAATTTTCACCCTATAGCAGACTTCAGAGGGGTGGAAGGGAGACCAGAGAGGACTGACAATAACATGCCGTGCGGGGTGCGTGGCACAAACGTGCAGACTCCAAGTAGCCAGATTTAATTGTTATAGCCAATAATGCGGCATGGGAACAAGCGGTTTATTTAACCATAGGACACACACAAAAGTTGAAGGTACAGCTGCTGCTCATTGTTACACCTGAGTAATGTTAAAACTGGTTAGGTTATTTGCACGCCCGTAAATTATCACCCTGGTTCTTGAAAAAAAAAAAAACTAGAAAAAAATTGTTACTAGCATATTTTGTGCTCCCTGTCCTGCCCCGCAGAAGCCCATCAGCACAAGCTCGTAAGCAGCCAGCAGTATCGGCATGATACGACTACCCACGTGAAACCAGAAACCTAACGACATATGCGTGAGAAGTCCTGTGTGCTCGTGCGTATACAAAGCTCCGAACTGCATGTGTGAACATGCGTATCGGACACAATCTGCGGACTTTCCGGTGGGTAATGGGTTCGATTCTTGCACATGCTCTTGTGCCTTCTATACGCGCTAGGGGGGTATTCTCTGGCTTTTGCTTTTGGAGATAGTTTCACTTGCGCAAGACTTGGCACTGGACACGCAGGACATGTTGAAGTGTGCGGCTGACAAAGTTCTTGGCACTGTACGAAGTTAGCGAGCTTGGCACAGTGCTCAAAATACTGTCGGTTGTATACACGAATGCATCCGGTGACAGGAGCAGGCACTGCTGAGAGAAAATGCCGAAACAGAGAAAGTGCAACCAGGCGGCAAAGAAGGGGGAGGCAGTTGAGTGACATAAAGAGAGGGAAGGGAAACGAACAATGCGATGGCAGCGAATACGAGGGAAGGAAAAAAGGAGACAAGGAAGGAACCCGTAAATCAGTCCGAGCTTTCCGCGTGTGAAGGGGCACTCTCCCCTTTCTAACGGAGGGGACGGTGCTGTGAGGGAGCTGCTGGGAACTGACGGAGCTTCTCATTCATCCGGTTTTGCAGTTTCGCATGGGTGGGGAGTTCACCGGGACTGCATAAATCTGTCGTAAAACCAGGGACGTTGAAAATCCGAGGACGTATAACTGGGGGTACACCGTAGACATTTAGGATGTGTTTGCAAAATTTTCGCGTGATTTGTGTACCCCCCTTTTCGATGTGCTAAAGTAAGAAAAAAGGGTGCTGAAGTTATGCCAGTAAATATAGTACTTCTTTCTGTCTAGTTAAAATGCTTGAATGCTTGCCACCTGTTTCTTTTTGTACATCCCGACTATAACAATTACCAGTTATAACAATGAATTTCTTGGCATATAAAAGTATTGATATAAGTGGGTTAAACTATATGTGTCAATTAGCCGATATTCTAGTTGACATTAGGGGAAGAAAATGGAGTTTGGCAGTCTGTGTAACGTGTAAAGCAGATAACCGGTGGACCATTAGAGTTACAGAATGAGTGTCAAGGGATGGGAAGAGCAGTTGAGAATGACAGAAATTTAAGTGGGGTGACGAAGTTAGGCAAATTTGCAGGTGCAAGTTGAAATCAGCTAGTGCAAGACAGGCATAATTGGAGATCACTGAGAGAGGCCTTTGTCCTGCAGTAGACCTAAATATAGGCTGATGATGATAAATGGGTTTGGCTGTACAGGGGTAAACGCCCTTGTACTAGGTCTTAGCTCTATTATTCCTCTTAGTGGCTTCAAATCACATGCTTACCTGAATAATTTTTCTTAAACGTCCTCCCCTCAGAAACATAGCAGCGAGGTTCTACTAGATACACTGTATATTTTTATTCCAATGTAGGCATGTTTTGACCGTATTGTGCTCAATAAAGCACATATAGCTTCGAATAGCTTTTTGATTTCAAATTGAGTCACATGAAACATAAAGCATTAACTGCAAAGTTAACTGCGAAATTGCTGCAGCGAGTAGTGCAATGTATACGTCTTTGGAGTGTGTAATTTGAGTAAAAGGCAAAACACAATAACTATAGAAAAGAGAGTTTCATCTGCAAAATGCTTGTGAATGTTTCTGCAAAACTAAAGCAACATAGCAAAATATTTACATATACGGACTACAAGTTCGACATCTTTTGTATGTACATTTTTTTTTCAACCACCGCAAAGACAAAAGAAATGTCAATCGGAATATACCCATAGCATATTATGAAAATAAATTGGCTCAGTATGGCTTTCAGGCTATTACAACATCCACATATACATATGACACTGAAGTTGCTTTCTGTCTCAGCTCCACAATTTGTCATTACTTAACCCAGTCTGATGCTAAAAGACTGACGTAATTTATACAAACTGAGCATAAATGTACATGTAACAGTAAAAGAAAGAAAAGGTAACATACTGCTCCAGGTTTTCAATATTTAGGAGAAAACCATGTTTGAGCCACCTATGAAGATCCATCTGCAAAGCCAAGCCAACTAACTGGCAGAAGACGAACACCCAGTGAGCAAAGGTGTTTTCCCACTGTGTATATAAAATGTCTGCAAGGAGAGTGACACACTTCAGGACACATGGCATGAGTCCAAAAAATATCAGCAGCAATTCAGTTGCCCTAGCTGGCACAGCATTCACAAATGGAGCACACGGCACAGAGGTACAAACAACATCAATGTTCCACCAGGCGCTGCTGGTCTCAAGGCCTTTGGCAAGGAGCATCAGCAGTTTCTTTTATGAGAGAGGCGCAAGTGCACCACACATTTAGTTAGGCGAAAGTGGACACTCCTGCTCCTAGTGGCAAGCCCACAGACATTTCTTGTATACAAGAACCTATACGAACAATTTAGTCCTTATAGAATGCAGGGACATCAGGACCCAAACTTTTCACAGACAATAGGTAGTTGTTACGAAAAGTAAACTTGCGCTACTCAAAGCACCAAACTTTCCCAACATATGTGTGAATCAAGCTCGGCATAATGATAAGCTACTTATGAAAATCTCAACTTAAGAATACCAGGGCGACTGCTGAATGGTGCATTAATGAAGTCTGAAGACCAATTATACCAAGGTGAGAACTTAAAGAATAAAAAAGTGCAAAGAGCAGATGCAGACATAAATGTCAGCTGATTATAGCAACTGCACCTCTCCTTCAGCAATGCTGAATCAGGGAGGAAGCCATTCCTTCATTTTTTTCACCCTTTCCAAAAATACTGAAAAAGTATGTGCTCTTTCTTTTCACTTGAAAAACAAAGACCAAGTGGCAAATGGCCCAAGAATAAGACCCTGGTCTATTTCATGAAGAAATTTCCGTATAGCATCTTAGTTTATACAGCGTCATGAAAACTCCTGGTAAATCTCAGGATGACATGGAGCACAAAAGACCTATGTGCCTCTTTTCTATTAATTTCCACAAGGCAGTCAAGCTTGCTGGCACAAGTGGTACTATGGCACAGTGTTCCATGATGCATTGCTAGGCCAGGGGAAGAGCCTGACTTTGTCATGCCCTTTAATACGGGCAAAAATGGCAAACAGAAGAAGCAAACAGACTCATCCCCGTGAAAGGTCTTCTTTGAGCCAATGGGGCTGAGGTTGCCTGAGGTTGTTGAACAGCTTGGAGAGAGCCACATTGTGTGACAGGTAGTAGGCCTTGAGGAACTTCTCAGCCCGAATGTCCATGGGTGGATAAAGGCGCCCTTTGCCCTGCCCCAAGCACTTGGTGCGGTTGTTCTGGGAGAGCACTTTGCAGAAGAAGCCTTTGTGGGGGTCGAACCTGCAAGATGTCACCAGCATTGCACAATGTCTCCCACTGCAACTGATACAGGGCTGCTTTCCAGTGGATTCAGTAAAAGGGTTAAAGTGTAGAAAACTGTGTTCTCTGTACCACACACTTTCAAAGTTTGTAACGTGTTGCGACTTGATCACAAGATTTTTGCACCTTGTCTCAGTTAAGATTTCTTGTGTGTGGAAAAAAAAAAAGCTTATGTTGGAAAAGTAGTTACTGTTCTGCTGTGCGGAAGGATTTTTATGCGTAATATAAAAATCTAAGTGAGAATGAAAAATATTTGGGACCTGTTTTGTGACTGTCCTCATTTGAACATACACAGCTGGCTCATCCACTGCAGTGGCACCATTGTGCTTTCCTACTGGGCTGGTGAATCGTTAATGTACACAGAGAGCATTTCAGATAGCAGACTTAATTAGAGATCAATGTCAGAAACAGGTTTCCCCGACTAGTCTTAAAAAACTTGCTGTACATACACATTCTCATGTGCTTGCTGCCTCAAAGTACCATAGTAGGAATATAAATGCAGGAGCCCTGAAAACTCAAGCTCAACTCATTTCATGGCTAAAAATAGGCCAAGAAGACACAATCTGATTCGCACTCCTTTACAACAAAATGAATGAGTTCAGAATTCAGCATGAACGCGATTTTTATTTTATTATTAGAATGAGACATGTCGTTGGAATGATCATGCATGGTCTTAAAATAGGCTCAATTTTCTCACTTAAAATAAAATAATGCAACACGTTTTTGCAGTACTAGATTTACCAGTCTTGGGTGAGTATTCTATACAATTTTTATAAATATTGGCAATGATTATTTCTTTTAAAATGTTTCTAAAATGTTGCAATTGTTGCTATATTTTCAATATTGGCATTTATAATGAAATAAATATGGGATGTAGTTGCATACTTTAGTTAGCGAGAAAGCTTTTGAAGACTTGTCAGAAACGTTTTTCAGCTTCTGCCTTGGCTAAAATAGCCAAGAAACCCCCGATTTTCGAGGTCAGTCAGAGACAGTTGCTCAAAAGCCAAATTTGGCAATTTTTCAAAAACATACTCTGGGTCACATAAATTTGACTTGATGGGGCCCAATAGTACTAGCATTGTAAATTTACTGGAAAATTTTGGCAGGGTACAATGATTTAGTTTTAGACTGATAGGACTTCGAATTTGTAAAATCTGCAACTCATTAAAATCTTCTTTTCCACCTTTAATGCAAAAACTTTTCAGGAAATCTGCGTCAAGTTTCGCAAAACGAAGGTTAATTCCTTTCTAAAGAGACATTTTCCCACTTCATACAAAAATGTTGCTGAAAACTATATATAGTCGGGACCCCTCTTAGTCTGCCCTTAACAATGGTTATGTACTCACTCTCCTAGTCGTTTTGATGTACACCGCTGCCTGTCCCGAGAATCCCTAAGTGATTTGCAAAAGTTTATGAATTTTAAAAAATTCAGCGGTGATTTGGGCGCAAATGCGAGAGAAATGCGTTAATATTACGTCGCACCTATTTCAACTCCCTGATCCATGATTTAAACTGCACCCACCAGATTGCAAAGTGTTGCTCAGAAGTTCATTCAGCACATGTCTTAAAGGGCGCCTCACCAGGCCCCATAGCAAATTTTGGTTATACGCTGGAAGTTATGTGTCCTCTAGGAAGTGTTTTGTAGTAAAATTTTTCAAATTGGCTCATTATTAGCCGAAATATAAATATTTCAGGACCGCGAACCAATGCTTTTACAAGGCGAGCTCCACTGCATAGCGAGACACTCTCTCCACTTGCCCCATTTATGTTGAATTCCAATGGCGGAGTCGGAGCAAGTTTTTCTGCTGGTTTTGGAGCAAGTTTGTTCCAATGACAGAGGGCGGGAGTAAGGTGTTCCAATGAGATAGTCGGAGGGGATTCAGAGCGGGAGTCACTCCGTGGAGCAGAAAAAGATGCTCCGTCAAAATCGGCGGAGTGGACCCGAACTCTGCGTGACGTATTTCCTTTACAACGTTTGTCTGCTGGGAGGCGCCACCGGTCGCGACTCGCGAGGAAGCAAAAGCTGCTACTTAAAGAAAAAAAAGAAAAGAAAAAAAAAGAACAAAGAAAAACCAGATGAACGGCGCTGAAGAGACAAGTGACCGGTGCGGCGGTTCTGGGAGCAAACAGCGGAAGGAAATGACAACACGCAAGGTATCCTGGGTGACTCGGTGATAGAACTTCCGCTTCCGCCTTGCTCCGGCGGCGCAGGTTGTGTTCCACTCGCGGATCTGGAGGCGTTGCTCTGCGCCAGAGTCGAGTGCTTGCTCACGCAGTCTGTCGGCTGCTCCGACTCCGCCATTGGAATTCAACATTAGCCTCTGCAAGTGAAATTCCTTCCCTGCGTTCCCCTATACTGGAACTTGAGGATAGCGTGACGCCTACGTCACGCGACCACATGGCCTTCATTTTTTTTTTGCCTCCTTGTCTTTTTCTTTTTCCCGGCACTGCGCACTTTCGCTGATGGCGTTGCGCGCGACCTGTTGTGAACTCTCGTTTTGCGCAGTGTATGATTTTGCGCACTGCGTACAAGGACACATCACTAGCGGTATAATTCAGTGCTACACGAATACTGAGGCAGAACAAGCAGATTGCAGAGCATGATCACGCACTGGATGACGGTAGAAAATGGCATAGTTTCAGTACTTGTGCACGTGACTGCCCAACCATGGGAACAAGCAGACGAAGCAGAAGTACAACTGTCTTGTTTTGGTGCGAAGTAAAACAAAAAACATGCAGACAGTTCGTTTGTGTGTTTTATTATTTCTCTAAACTTCAATTCGTCCATTCAAGCAACAGATCACACAAATAACAGATTTTGCCTTGAATAATTCTCTAAGTCATGTGTCACCACAAGCGATGTCGCATTGCAAACCCGACTACATAGGCACATGGACGTGACTACGTCACCGAGAGAAAGAGAGAACGGCATTCAGATTGAAATTTCAGACCTTTCCACATAGCGTAGCAATATAATTCTTTGCAAACACGATCGTTAGCGCACATTGTGTGCTCTGCACTTGTCAGCTCCAAATGGCCAGACCTGGTGAGGGGCCCTTTAAAGGGACACTAAAGGCAAATACTAAGTCGACGTGGACTGTTTAAGGGACACTAAAGCAAAACAATAAATCAGTTTAGACTAATGAAGCATTGTTTGAGAACCCTGCAGGCAGTCATTTCAAAAATATAGTTTGATTATTAGATGAGAAAATGAAGGTCCAAGTATCAGTGTTTGAATTTCGCGCCGAAACCCCAGCGCCAGTACGTCAGCATGACGTCAGGGATTCTAAAGTATGTTTTCGCATTTGGGCCGTGTTGGCTGAATAAAGGTTCCCGAAACTTGCCATGTTTAATATTTGGTTTCTTTAGAACACAATGTAGTCAATCTGTACCCCTACATATAATTAGTAGGCCCTAGAAGATGCCATCCAAATCCAAGACGTCACAGCCCCCAGGTGCGGGAACTTAAGTAGGCGTCGCCACCTGTATTTCGTTCTTGCGCTTTTTGTGGCTTACCAAACGTCTTATTGTTGTAAGAGTGGCGTTTTCGGTGTTGTAGAACAGTAATTTACTGATGCAGAAGAAATCATTTTTCACTTTAGTGTCCCTTTAAATACCTTTCCAGAAACCTCGCAACGCTTATTTTGTACCAAGAAAAAAGCAGTTTACATGAAAATTGCATCTGAAGGGTCCAAATAGCTTTATTTTAAATTCAAATCTCCTGCCACACTATCGGGGAGTGGTGATGTTGCATATGCCATCACCACCCTTTGCTGCCGTTGGTGAGTCAAGCGGCGCCCGACAGACGGCAGCACCGAGCCAAGACAGAGAGGCAGATTTGCCACTGCAGCTGCTTTTTGGTCAAGTGGCGTAGACCGTTCGGGAATCCCACGACATCATATGGAAGTTGAATTCTCTGCTACTTGC
This sequence comes from Dermacentor albipictus, assembly GCF_038994185.2. Taxonomy (NCBI): domain Eukaryota; kingdom Metazoa; phylum Arthropoda; class Arachnida; order Ixodida; family Ixodidae; genus Dermacentor; species Dermacentor albipictus. The sequence goes on from NC_091821.1 coordinate 109,161,987, forward strand.
AGTTTGTGCGAGTTTCGCGCACCAGCAAAACCAGTGCAGCACTATGCGATCAGGAATGTACTGAAACGTGAAAGTGTGGGCGGCGCAGAGTCTAACGAAAACTAAACCTTTCAACTGCTCGCGTCGTTGTCAGTGGTAAATTCAATTAGTTCTTTTTTCTAAACATGAAATGGAGCTGGACAAGTAGCATTTTATTTCATATTACAATACAATACAAGGATGTTTTTTGCAACGAGTAGTTGAGTACTGGTGACAGAATTTACCGGAGGAGTGCTTCCGTCATCGAGCAAGTGCTTGAATGTCCTGCGGAAGTCTCTATTCATGTCCTGCATTTACCTTGATTTCTTGATTATTAAGGCTCTGTTCGCAATAATATTGATGCCTTAGAGATCCTCGAGCACTAATCTATCACTTTAGCTTGACTTAGTATTTGCCTTTAGTGTTCCTTTAACTGAACACACCGATTACAAGGAACTGCACATACTATACACATGTGCAAACATTACGATGACACTCGTAACGATGAGCTGGCTCATTATTGCAGGTTAAAGGCCGTTATCATTCATATTTGGCATACTCCACAACTTTTATAAACATCAATAAACTTCAATATTTATTTGCGCAGAATGAAAAAGGTATTCATGAATAGCATGAACACTCATCAAAATACAGTGAGCACTGTTTGTGTAAAGCCTTCCATTATTTTTAAAATTCTAGGCAACATTTACTAGTTTGGAGAGCCATTATGCTGAGACTTTCATGAATAGCCATGGTTAAGGACCCAAACTATGGTGGACACATGATGCTCTATAACATCAGGGGACATCTGCACTCATACATATGACAATATGTTTCCAGTGAAAGCCCGGTAATGAAATGCCCAGGCAAGCAAATGATATCCCCTGGTTTGAGCTTCAAGAATGAGTAGCATATAATATTGTTAGATGATGTAATATAACATCTTATATAAGTAAAACCTTGTTAAACCGTACCCGCTTAAACAGTAGTTTCGTTTTAAAAGTAGTAAAGTCAAATCCCCGACACAGCGGCCATTGAAGATGATGTGTTTTGTATCCGCATAAACCGTCCCAGCTTATTGAGTACGCATCAGTTAAAACATAGTGTTTCCACTTTTCGTCGTGCAAACACGGCGGTGCATCGTCTTCATCGGGCGGCCCGGCAGAACAACAAGCCTCAGAGAGTGGAACAACGGCCTCCAAGCGCCCTGTGCGTTTGCGCGTGAAGCCACATCAACATCAACATCATTTTGGCACCGTGCCAGAGAGCGTTCTGGCATGTTGGGCAAGCGAGGACTCGCGTCATGCCGAAGCTCGGATAAAAAGGACGCCGGGTGCTCAGCATAGAAGAAAAATTAGACATCATCCGTGCTATCGAACGTGACACAAAGAAGTCGGCGCTGGCATGTGACAGAGATCTGCTGTTGACTACGGTGTGTGGCATGTCGACTACGAGCTTCAACTTTTCGCCATCGTTACTTCTGTTGTTGCCGAAGTGTCGACTAGCGACAGTGATGAGGACGACAGGGAAAGCAACAGCACCGGCGATTCAGGCCCGACAGTGGCAGAAGCTGCGGGTTACGTCAGCCTCATGAAATCGATTGTCGCGACGAGAACAGCACCCAGCAATGAAAAAGGCACCCCAGGACTTCTGCAGCTCTACCGCGTGCTTGCACGGAGAATACGTAACACCAACGAGGAATCTGCCATGCGAGTGTTTGCTGAGAAGAGGGGGCTGGCTGAAAAGCTGGCACGCAGCTTCATTAAGTTTGAGGCCGCTGTCGTCGTGCTAGGTTGCCGCGTCATCGAACGAAAATAACAATTTTGTAGCATGAAGTGAATAAATACTGCATGTTTTTTTTCCCTTTTATCGCACTCTCTCTGAGTTCCGTGTTCCGTTTTCTACAGGTAAGTGAGCGATCTGATGCTATTTCGAATAAACAGTACTACCATTTAGTACGTACTTTTTCCGAGCTACAGCCAACTACAGTTTAATGAGGTTTCACTGTAGATGGAAATAATAAAAATAAAAATGAGGCATAACTTCACGATGGCTTAAACAGTAGGTTGTGTAGTGGCAAAGTGTGCCTAGGGCACTGATAATGTGGATAACAGTGGAAGCATACAGAGATAAAATTTTAGCCACAGAATGCTTAGGGTTCAAAATATGGAGACTTACCTCAGCGATCCACTGTAATCGAAGAATGGGGTGATGGCAAGGAATGTTTGGAGCTTGTTCATAACACGTACTGGATCAGACTTCAGTTCTTCTCCATCAATGATCATAAGCTGGAAAAAATGCATGAAGTTCTTTCACTTACAGATTATTAACTGACAATAACCAAGTGGTTTTTTTGGACCACACCTGTGTAAACGTCCACAAAAACAAATACAGAGAAAACAATACTATTTTAATACAATTTTACTTTACCAACTAGCATGTTAACTTATTAGCTGTTAAAGCCAGTGAACTGCTGGACATAAGAACAGAAGCCATATTTGCCAAAGGTGGCGATTTGCTGAGAGAGAGGTATTTTTGGCTTAAACATTATTTGTAGATGCCACAACAGCCAATATAGGCTGGACATGTTCAGAAATGCTGTGCATAGATGATACTAGGTGTCCACTTCAGCACAGTGGGCTCATTTCCTTTGTCAGATTCCGCCAAACCCTCGCAAACAAAATGTATCACAGCAGTGCAAAGTGTGCAGTGAAAAAATGAGAAAAAAAAATGCGACAGCACGCGAGTAAAAATGTGCGGTGGTGCTCTCTATACAAAGATGAATCTGTGACTGGCAGATTAGTTCTGAAATGAGAAGTGCTGCTCCATATAATAAATAAAACTAATTCCCATTTTTTCAGCATTTATTACTGCACAGCATTGTATTAAGAATGATAGAGCAGAGGTTTGCATAGCCTGTGTGCGGGGCAAAAATAATCACAATGGCAGGCTGTGCTTACACATAATATTTAGTAGCCAATCGGTTTTTCATTTTTTTCAGTAAAGCCATGCCACTGCAACAATATCTGCTTAATGTTTTGGTGCCCAAGTAGTCCACATTCCTCATCATGTAACCTGTTGCTCGTCACCGTGATGTAGCAAGTTGTAAGCAAACTGGCTGCACACTGCCACAGTGTTGCACAAGTTCCCTTGGCAGCTTGTGACAATGTGCGTTTTTTTCATTACGCCTATTCAGCGCACAAGAGAATTTGCTACTAGTTGTGGGCCACAAACTGGAAAGCCATTTCTGATATACTACCACTGCCAGCCAAGTGCTAACTCAGTATGCTGATAGAACCAGCAGTGCTAGGCGACAACAATCATTGTGCTTGCTGTTATAAAACTTCTGGCTTGTGTAGCTTGAAATTATGTAGCAACTTAAAAATCTTTGAAACCTTGATGCCGCGGGCACTCATGCGTGTTTGTTGTTGGTTCGATCAAAATCACCTAGCTATTAGGCTGAATGACCAAATGGCACTTGGAAAGCCAAGAAAACATCCTGTCACAAAAAAAAAAATGCAGTCAGTTCCATCATTTCTAATGGTGATATTTGGGATCTTAACTGAACTTATCATGCTGCATCCAAATTTTTAGCCAGTGTGTTAGACATTGGCCATGTGCTCTGAAGAGGCAATGGCCACAAGGTAGAGCTACAACAAAGTCCTAATACTTGATAGTATCTGAAAAATTGGAGTCCGAAAAATCAGTTTGCTTTTGTGCTTGCATTCACACATCAGACGCAAAGCCAAAAAGAAAAAGCAACCATGCATAAAACATAATGTTAACACTCTGTGTACCTGTTGTGGTGGGTAGAAACTGAGCCAACGTTCTAGATGCTGTGCGTAAAGACCAGGGTTAAGACACCTATTACGTAGCTCCCGTAGAGGCTTGGGTGAGTGGTCATTGGCTGTGATCACATCATAGAAAGTAAAGTTGAGGGCAACTGTGTCACCGTGGGACCGCTGGTGCTGTTCCGAAGAAATTACAAAAAGAAAATTGCACTTCATTGTGACTCTCGGAAATGTGCAACATGTACTAAGTATCAATACCTTTTCACAAAATACTATTGCAGCATACACCCTAAAATAAAAAATAAAATAAAAATAAAACGAAAACCTTTCGAAGCAGCATTGAAACCTTTTTCTCAAGTAGCAATTAGCTACACTTTTTAACAAAATGTAAAATCAAACACAAAACATTTACATTCGGTGGAAGTGAACCAGAAAAAAGAATAGGAGGGTCTTCAAGGGTTCTCTTCGGGAAATGCGTCTGAAACACAGATGGCATCAGTAAGACTAAAAGGCTATCAAAGCTACTTTATTATAGTTTGTATGTTTATGACTGTTTGGCATGTGATGTCCCAGAAATTTTGAGAAAACATTTTTGAGTGTATACCTGGAGATAACACAAAAACAATGAACTCAAAAGGCAGTATGTGGTTAGCAACGTAACTTATTGTAAATAGTTGCCATGCTAGGATTAAATGTGGCTGCATCTAAGCTAGAACTGCAGTGTGCCATGCAGACACGAGCAACAATAGCAGCACTCATGTAACAGCTGCTACCATTCCCCAAAATGCTGTCACATCGAATGCCAAACTTCACCAGAGAAGCCAATTCAAAAGCTGCAATATGTATGGTGTGCTGGTTTCAGTGCTGCCAAGAGCATCAACACTTGAATTACTACTTGCCACATTCACTTATGCCAAGGTGTTCTTCCTTTGGGGTTTGCAGCAGTACTATACACATTTGTTTTCTCTTATATATTATTGCCTTGTTTCCAGTGTAATTTAGCACAGAGATGACTACTGCAAGCTTTCTTTCTCTAAAATTATATTACATTTAATTAATGTATTTGTATGTTCTGTTCAAAATAAACAAATGCATACTGACAATGGGGAGTCATAACCTACGAAAACTCCTGCGCAAAGGTTAGTCATGCCATCTGTTGCCAGGTAAAGACACCATTGTGGCCAAGGTATCTGCCTCTGTAGCATGTGCTTTGCAGTGTTTTTTCGTCAAAACACCGTTTTCAAGGAGGCAAATTTCATGCGACCAGTCAATAAATGTTATATAAGCCTCACTATAACAGTAGTGGTGCAGAGTAAAGTGCTGAAGATTCTATTGACACATTAGCCTGCCTCCTGGAAGCTCAAGGAGTAGATTTCCCATATAAAGAAGGTTGCAAGATGGCAGACCTCTGCACAACTCTGCTCCCTGTAGGCGCATACTGAGTTTACATTTTTTAGAACTTGAATGAAGCTTTAATAAAATGTGGCACATCTCAGGTGAATGAGACTCAATGCACGCTCTTTGCAGTATACTTGAGTTACTAAGACTATTTTTTTGAAATTTGATTAGTTAGCTAATTTACCAAGTTCGATCATGCAAATTCTTAATTATGTAGGGCATACATACATTTGATTGTACAAGTTGTAGGGCAAGCTCAGAAACACCCAATAAAGGTGTCCTCGTGACATCTTTCATGAGATTCTTTTTTTTAGGCTCTGAAGAAAGCCCACGAAATATTAAAAATATGATGCTGCTGCTTGCAAATCTGGCTTGCAGCACGGTCAACCATGATTTCCAAAGCATGGCCACATGTCCGTTGTAAATAGAAGTCATTGACCTTGGCACCAGGCATCTAAGTCAGCACCATTGTCGTGAAGATGGAAATCTGCCACAGTCCAAAAATATAAGCGATAGACCATTGCTGAAAGTGGATCAAAACACTTGTTCGCCTCTTTAACAACTCTCATGCAGACTTTGTTCTTTGTAAACGAGGTTGAAAACCCTGCAAATCGGATGTGCAATTGTGCCGCGACAGTGCTATTTTTGAGGTTTCACTGGCTTTCTCCAGGTATTAGAAAAAATAACCACGTAAGGAGCAATCTTTTAAAAGCAACTTCACTGCGTTTCTGAGCACTTTCTACAATTATAGTCAAATGTATGCCTAAAAAATATTTAAAAATTTGCTTCATTGAAATTACATATTTGCTAATTGCACTTAAAAAAATAGTTTGAGTAAATCATCATCATCATCATCATCAGCAGCAGCAGCAGCAGCCTGGTTACGCCCACTGCAGGGCAAAGGCCTCTCCCATACTTCTCCAACAACCCCGGTCATGTACTAATTGTGGCCATGCCGCCCCTGCAAACTTCTTAATCTCATCCACCCACCTAACTTTCTGCCGTCCCCTGCTACGCTTCCCTTCCCTTGGGATCCACTCCGTAACCCTTAATGACCATCAGTTATCTTCCCTCCTCATTACATGTCCTGCCCATGCCCCTTTCTTTTTCTTGATTTCAACTAAGATGTCATTAACTCGCGTTTGTTCCCTCACCCAATCTGCTCTTTTCTTATCCCTTAACGTTACACCTATCATTCTTCTTTCCATAGCTCGTTGCGTCGTCCTCAATTTGAGTAGAACCCTTTTCGTAAGCCTCCAGGTTTCTCCCCCGTAGGTGAGGTAAGTTTACTACAAACAATAAGCTGTTGGTCTCACTTGCCTTAGGTGAGCCACATTTTATCAAAGTAAAGAAATTAATTTTAAATTGAAATAGACTATTTCAGAAATACTTTTCTGCAAAAATTACTTGAATACGTTCAGCAGAAGAGAAGTTATTGACAATCAAAGGTCACCTATGATCCCCTTCGAGATGTTTCTGCTCCTTTTTCTATGCCTTGCACTGTGAAGGCTATGGTGGACTGAGGCGCATCCACAATGCTCCACCTACTGAACATCCCCATGGTGCGCAGTCAAAATTTGATTTTGGATGTTCATATAGACACGACTATTTGCGATTTCGGCGCCTATGGTGAGCAAGACCCGGTTGTTCTCAGTGAGGAAACTCCTCACAGCACCCCGCGATGGCCACGGGTATCTACACTACATAGCAGACTGCAGTCACATGTAATGGTTGTGCGTATTCACAGCATTTGCTTTGTGCATGACAGGGCTAGAGTGCGTACTCATGTGCTCCAGTCTGGCCGTGCAATGTGATGTGGACAGGCTTTGTCCTGCACCGGTTTGACCAATGGGTAGTAGCCACATTCAAATTGCGCATTTTGAAGCACTGTCAATGGCTCAATACGAAGCGAAGTATGCCCAGACGTCTAGCCAGGAGTAGCCAGGAGTAGCCAGGAGTGAGCGCGTGCTAGCAAGAGTGCGTGTGGTCTGACCTTAAGTTTCGCGTGGTTCGAGGCTAGTTGAGTGTTCAAACCTAATCGAAATGAGCGAGACCTGACAGCTACGACACCAATGAGCAGTCTGACCAAAGGTTAGTTCTTATGTGGGCAGCCACGGCCGAGCATGAGCAGACATTAGTTGGCTTCTTGCAGATGTATGCAGAATTCTTATAGAAATTCGGAAGCACATTTTCACTTACTTCAGTCTATTTACTAACTGCGTCAATAAGTATACACAGTATACTTATTGACGAAGAAGTGCACTGATTCAAACACCCTTCTTGGTTGATGTCAGCTATTGGCCAATATCAGTCGCATATGGGAACATGCTATATGACGAAATATAGCATTAGAAAAGAGTGAGGAGAAGGCTTCTGTCGAAAAGTGAGTGTTTGAGAAAAAGGTGACTACTTGCTCTGCTTGTTATTTCCATGCATCATGGACGACTGCTCGAAACACATGAAAGCTTGGTTCAAGTGACGTGAAACACCCAGTAAATATGGGAACACTACGTTTTGGAGGTCAAAAGCGCCATCAATCTTATGAAAGCAGCAATTTCAAGCTACAGCTACAAATTTACGTTAAAAGGTCCTCGAAATGGTTTTTGTTGTATGACTAAATGCAAAGGGCATCTCTCAAGAAATGCTTTCTCTCGAGAATTTCTTGTCAGCACGCTATAACAACACACGTACGAGTAGTTAAGCATTACCCTCTCGTCAAGCCACGGAGTCTCCCCTCAACTTTAACACTGCTCATTCATCTATATGTCCCGCCTCCTTCATGCAGTGATGCAAGTTTTGTCTACTGGTCGATTTGAACTGGGTGTGCTCCCATGTCACAGTTTTTCTTGTTAAGCCTGGGATACATGGGAGCAAAATTTCAAGATAATTTCGTGCAGCAGATGAAGACGTGGCAGCACCATGTGCAATGTTTCCTGGCTTGCAGTGCATGAAGCAAAAGCAACATATGCCACCACAGGCATTCGCTGCATATCTGCGAGCATATATGCATGTACGAACTACAAAGTAGCTGTTTCCGGTATTATTTCAGTTTGATAATCGCCTAATAACATGTAAATATCTAACAAAAAGTACGCTTATGATTGCCTTTATATTATGCTGACAAGATTTCTATGGAAAAATATAAGCACTGCCGCAGCTAGGCTAGAGCCGTCATTAACTTGTGAATGCGGTGAAATGGACTACTTGTAACGTTTCCTGAACTCAATAATAATAATAATAATAATAATAATAATATTAATAATAATAATAAAAAGAAGATGATACCACTTAATTTCTAATTTTTTTCGTTCCAGTTCACCGAAAACGGTTATGTTCAGGTTAACTCCAGAGGGGAAAAATAATGGTTCAAACCGGTTTGAACTGGTTCAAGTTCATTTGCATAACCGAATAATAATTACAGGAAAACGGCACAAATTTATTTCATATAGAAGCTCGAAGCTGCTGTTAAGTTTCACTGAAAAATTACGCTTGTTCTTTAGGTCAGAAGTAGTTACAAAAAAGTTGTGCAGATCCAACACCAATGCTGAAATTTATGTAAAGCAAAGCTTTACTGCGAGAGAGAGAATATATCAAGGAAATGCAGAGAGGTCCTAGTCTGCTACTCAGCTCAGGGGGAAAGGGTAGAGGAGAAAAATAGGGGATTGAGGAGTAATGATGAAGACAGGCAGTATGATGCAATTATTTGCCCATCTGCATTTGAAGGGCCCATTCACAGCCTAATATTCCAAGAGAGCCTTGATGGCTCACTTCACTGATATGTCCGATCAGTGGCCCAGTAATGCTTTTTGACTGAATGGCCTCTTGTTAAGTGGCACTAAGAAATTGATCGATGCCTGCCGGTCACATTAAAATTAAATTATGGGGTTTTACGTGCCAAAACCACTTTATGATTATGAGGCACGCCGTAGTGGAGGACTCCAGAAATTTCGACCACCTGGCATTCTTTAATGTGCACCTAAATTTAAGTACACAGGTGTTTTTGCATTTCGCCACATCAAATGTGGCCGCCGTGGCCGGGATTCAATCCCGCAACCTCGTGCTCAGCAGCCCAACACCATAGCGAATGAGGAACCATGGCTGGTTGCCAGTCACAGTCACAATGGGGACATGCGACAAGTACCAAATAGATTTGTGTAAGGCATGTGCTTTTTTTTTCCACAATTCTGACGAGATGCGACTCTTACACAAGGGACCGAACCTTTTGGTCAAAATGGTGCTGCTATGACCAGCGACTTGTGCACACCCCAGATTCGTGGATGTACCATTGCATCAGAGGTCAACGTGTAGCTCTCACCATCTAGTAGTGGCACGCAGAAGTACACAGCGAACGAAAATTTGCCGATGCAAGCTCGCAGTATCGGGGCACCGAACATGATTCCTTCTCCACTGGAAATTTTTTCTCCCAGAATTTTGGGCTGCCAAGCTTGGGGTGCGGCCCTTACAAAAGTGTGGCCCTTACACGAGTCTATATGGTCTGTGTGTTCAACTGTCTTGGGTACCTTACAGATACGACACTCTGGTGAGTCTGCGCATCAGGCACGATGCAAATATTGTCGCATTAAGGTGGGGGTACTACGGCAGCCATCTTGCGAGCAGTTCATATTCCCCCACCAGGCGACGCCACTGAGTCATGACTGAAGGGATGCTCTTTTCCTATGCAGCGCAGCGTTCGCTCGGAGCAGGACCCGCTTTGACCCGCCTGCATGTATCGAAAGTTTCTCGAACGTTGTCGATGCTTCCATCCGTTGTCTGTTGTCACCGACGCTTACGAAATCCGATTGTATGAGCGACGCAAATTGTCTAGTACTTACTGGAAGACTCGCGGGAAGCAGGGATTACTCTGGAACCTTCGATGACCGATGTATAAAACCCGACTCGTTTCGCCGCTGATCAGATTTCGACGATCGCCGACTGTGTTCGCCGCTATCGTTGTTCTTCGAGTGCAACTTGCCTTTGTGGGCACAGGATTGCCCAATAAAGGCCGTTTCGTCATTCACAGTTTTGCGACTGTTTTCTTCGCCGTCACTACTACGTGGAATACAACTGAACAATAGTATGACAAAATCCTTCACACCATGAAGCTCACTGCAGGTTGCCTTTGCAGCGCCACTTGATTAGTGTCTATTTAGGAATCTCAGTAGCGTGAAGGAACATAAAAGAAGGGTAGTCTGTCGACCTCACTGTCTCCGCGACAATGAGACATTACCGGAAAGACGAATGCGTCCGTGTCCTGGGTTCTTTTTCTCCTTTCCTTGTATTTGCGACCGTCTGCCTGGCCGTCCCGACGCACTTACCACGTGCAGATGACAAGGCGTGGATTTTATTCGTGGTTTTGAGAAGAAAACGCTGAGGGAAGTTTTGCTTGCCTGACAATCCGGATTGCTGGCAGCTGAACATCGGCCAGCAGGAGCATAGGGTAAATAGTAGAGAGGAGGGAAAGGGATAACTCAGCGCACTCTCGCATTGCGTGCCCAGCGCTGTCTTGCTCCGCGCGACATGCAGGCCATGGACAAAAGCGCGCACGTTCGCTTTCGTCTGCCGAGAGGATGCTGTTCTCGAACACGTGGAAAATTTGAAGGTATCTCGTCAAAAAGGCGCATTCTTGTAGAGCAAATTTCGCTATTACTGCTTTCTTCCCTTTTTTTTTTATTTGAAGGCTTTGCTAAAGCAGGCGTTTGTCTTCTTTATTGATATGTGATGTATGCAACGTTTTCACTCTATTACATTCCTAGCTTACTTCAAGGTCGCAAAAACTCGCTACCACAGATTGAAGTACAGAAAAACGAAGATAACGGAAGCACGTAACAATGTTCTTTGTCACACTTTCTCGACACGTATGTTATAGTGCAAAACAACACATGAACGAGAAACTATAGCTAATAAGGCTGTATTTCGGATCCCGCCATTATTTACATGTTTCGGGAGGAGGGGGGTATGAGCTAGCGAGAAAAAACACAAATAAACGGGGCATTCGCAATAAAGCTGGCCACGAGGCTCCCTTTTCATCTTTCTCGTCCGTGTATTTCGGGACCCTCGTCTGCATACCGTATGTACTAAACGGATGTTTTATCATGTATTCATCATTATCAACATATGAGCTGCTCTTTTTTGCGCGCTTCGTCACATGTTCTCTCCTTGGCGTTACTTATTATGACAATGCAATATGCAAAACTTTTTGCAATAAGTTCGCTCTCGACTTTTAGTGAAGTGTTAGAAGAGTACATTGAAAGGCGAAATTGCACATCAGGTTTGAATAGTCTGCCAAAAGATGTCGTAATCGATAAATACGATCTCCGCGGCGTTCGTTTTTCGGAATGGTCGACTGTTGGTGAGTTTTCCTTAGAAGGTAGGGCGTTTTAGGGCCGCCAACTCCCATATATTTGCAAATCGTCTGTTAGGTTCGTTTGTAGTCACAAATCAAATCGTAGGGCACGTGCGATCCCCACTTCAGCAGTGCATACTCGGGTCGATTTTATACCGAAACATTGCCAGGGCGCACGTGCGCAAATGACAAAAAAAAACGTATCGATTAGAAACGTGCGTCAAAATAGGCAGGACCCAATTATCTAAAACATGACACCTATAAGACAAAGAGGAATCTTTGACAGCATTTTTTAAAATTTTCTTTCTCTGTCTTCGGGAACTAGACCTTGAGGTCAGCTATTACAATTTATGTATCGAAACGAACGACAAAGGAAAGAGCGTACGTCTGACAATAAACCCACAGTACACTATGGCTAGGTGCTTGGCGGTGTTCTTGCCCAATATCAGATAAGCAGGCATGAAAAAGGCCATTGGGTCCACAATCTTGTTAGTAGAATATGATTCGCGCATATTTCACAACATCTGCTACCTTTGTCATGTCACCCAGGGTTCACAATGCTTCAAACAAGGGTAATTTTGCAGATTCGCCGCCATAAAAATGTAGCCGGTACGGCCTGGTGTAGAATCAGTGACCTTGATTTCAACAGCGGACACGTGCGTCACCCGAGTCAATATTATTTTTCTCAAAACATATGGTGAAGAAATTCTGTTGGACACACGTTCAAGTATCATCGCACTGAGCGCGTCTCTGGCTGGGACACGCCAGTTTGTGCTGCTGACAGGTGACAGCGTGTCATTGCTAGTTTCTCAAACCTCTCATGAAAAGTATTCCCGCGCTGGTCACAATTCATCCGTGTCGAGAACCATTTTGTCGAGGCTGTCGGCCCTTTCACCATAATCGGGCGAGCCGTGACCGAGGGGTGTCGCAGAGTGAACGGCCGATTACAACAGCCCGTCCACCGGCTCGAAAGGGGGCAACTCCTCGGTGCCCATTGAAGAGGCCATGGCCGCTCAGCAGGCGCAGCTCCCGCTCGAAGTCCCAGGCTCGCCAGGAGGATTGAAAGACCGATCACAACAATGCTTTGTCCTTTATTCTATGCTAGTCTTATCCACCGCTCACGTCCGGTTGATCCCGTTCATAACGTGAGCGGACCGTCGCTCTAATCACTGACCAAGCGCGAAAAGCACGAAAAGGCATTATCATCGGAAAGGCATCGCTACATAATACCGGCCCAGGCCAATGGGTGAAACCATGTGGTGTATGGGGTGCAATTTGTTCTCTGCAGTCTCGTCTTACTGCGCGTTGAGTACTACAGCATGCGTGCTTTTCGCGTCGCTCATACAATCAGATTACATAAGTGTCGGGGACAACAGACAACGGATAGAAGCATCGATAACGTTCGAGAAATTTCCGATACATGCAGGCGCGTCCTGCGCCCGGTGAAAAGCGGTCACAGGTGAAAGATAAACAAGTACACGTTTCAATACAACTCCATTCCACTGCGTTGTGTCAGCCAAAGAAAAAAGGAGAAGATTCCTCTATTGTGCTACTGTAATCGCGCCATCTACAAGGTCGACGACTGAACCGAAGTTACACGGAGTCATTTTAGCGCACCATGGGCGAGGCCTCCTTCCTTCTTCGGCCACACAGGCAGCTCTCATGCTTGGCTGGCACGTGCTTTCGCCGTGGCTGCTATGCACGTGCTAACCCAGCAAAAGCAGGAAACAAGAGCGTGTCTCGCGGCCTTGGCTATGCCTCTGGGAGTGGTTCCTCTAACTATTCAGGATGATTGACAGGCATTGTGGGGGAGTCCAGGGGAGCAATCCAGGGGAGCAACGGTTCAAAATGCGAACCGGGGCCGCTATTCTGGACATTCCGCCATTTTTTTCGAGGCGTGACGTTGACGCGACGCGTTCAAAATGACGCTGATAGCGCCGTTTTGCTTTCGTAACGTGACCCAAGCTTGACGTTTTGCCTAAGAAACTGAAATGAAGGCATCTAACCTAACGTTCTTGATGAAGGAAAGCAGTTTTCCTCCCCAGTAAAAATAAAGCAGCTAGCTCAAAGCGTACGATTATTCCGTCGAAAACGCTTCTCGCTTCTGTCTGCTGTGTACAAGCCGTTGTCTGCTTCATTAGGTAGGATGCGTGTACCCGGTAAACGGAATGAGTCATCGTACGTTGGTGCCAATGCGCTTGTTTTCTACCTCGAGGAAACGTACGCGACCAACGAGTGGTGATGAGCACACGTTCTAGGCCGCGTTATCGCTATCTCGCGAAACGCAAGTGACTCAGCCCAACTCGGCTGGCTGAGAAACGGCCTTATATCCCCGATAGCGTTTCGCGCGCCAGAGATATCCGCTAGCGCGACACAAACGCCGGCGCTGCCCTCTCTTGTTTAGTTCGCTGGTCACTCGCACCGCTGGAGGAAACTTCAAGGCGCCGCCTTGCGTGCGTTCCTTTTTATGAATTAAAAGGACGCCGTTGCCATAACATTTGATTGTGCGAAAAGGCATCAATCTTGATTACAACACAAACGCAGCAGTGGAAAGTGGACAACGTTGAGAAAAGTCTGCTATGTTCAACCAGTATTATTTCTTATAAACGCATTATCTTAAAGAATGATGGCCCAAAACACAAATGCCAACACCACCCGAGAGCGATGCAAATACTATGAGCACGCGTTAGGAACAAAATATTTTCATGGTGCCACACGACGGGGAAAATGTGGCGATACGCATTCCTCTCTCCCGCCATTGCATATGGCTGCTCATTACCATAATTCGCGCGTCTCGTCGCACTACAAATTATGGCGGAAAATCTCTGCAATGGCGGCCCAGCGCAACGTCACGCAACGTCAAATTGACGTTTACGAAATGGCCCTTCCTGTAACGCTCCCCACAGCACATTCCTTCAGCCAATCAGCAAACTGACATGGCGCATATCTTGGATCCCCACCACATATTCGCGAAATTGTAGATGCATTGCACTGGCTTCTGTACGCTACCGCTCACTTTCTTTTTGAAGCGCTAACGTCGCAATATAGCTGCCAAGGACCAAAAAAATGTATTAGTCGATAAAATTTGTAGCTCCGGGTCACGTTTCGTTATCTTGATGAAAACGCAAAATTGCATTTTGCGGAACATCCATTTCCCGGCCAAAATTTCAAGGCACGTGAGCTCTTGACGGCCAGAGAGTCAACATGGCGGATAATGGCGGCCGTGCAGCCGTCGTACGTGTCAAGAATAGCACCCCGGTTCGCTTCACCGCTTACGTCACTAAATAGGCCACTCCTAAGCCGGTGGAAGACGCGACCAATAAACGAGAGGGTGCTGCCTCTGAAGTGTACGTCATCATATGACGAGTTAAGAATTGCAGAATCATATAATATTACCATTTGTGTACTTGTTCGTCGCCAGGTGGTAATCCACGCGTTAAACATTGTTACCCCTCGAATCAAAGGAGATAGCCCCATCGCCATCAGTTTTGTGGAAATTTTGAAAGTTTGTTCGTTATACTATGATGTCGTCGCACAAGGACATTTTCCTCGGGCCGCACGTCTCGCACCGGCAAAGGGCGATGGCTGCTCGTCTCCACCAGTTCGTCGCACAGCCATCGGATGGTTCCCTTTCACAGACGATAATGGCGCCAAAACACCTCATCTGTCAGCTCTGATAACGTGTCTCGCACCTCCAGTCGTTGACGGGTCCGGGAGAGTAACTTGAGGCAAGGAATGAGGGGGCGCCGCCATGTTTTCATGTGTATGAAGTCGCACCTCAGAGATGATCAACGCGCGCGAGCGCTCACCACCCGCGAGTGTCCGAGGCGGCGCGGCCATGGTTGCAAGCAAACATCCAAGCCACAGCGACAGGAACCCAAAGCGGACTACCTCTTCGCCGGTTCCACTCATGGCCGACGACGGGTTCGCTTAAAAAATTATTGACAGGTGCGTGACGTGTTCAAAATTTGCGTATCGCAGCGCTGTCTCTGACGGCCACTGATGCAACCACAATTCTGACGAATCACGTGAGGGCAAAGGGAACAGTTTCTCTTTCGAAACCATTATAAGATTTCGCCCGAGGAATCGTTCGGCGGAAAAGTATAAACGTTCGTTCCTGAGGTAAAATGTTTTGGCCCGCCACATTCGGAGAAACTGTGAACTTCCCGGTCCAGCACTTTTCTGACAGTCGTACAGATGGCGCTAGGTGTAAATTTTGCATGTAAGTGCAAAAATAGTATAAATTTCTTCCTTTCTTTGCTGTTTGTCGCTGTGATTATAGCATGTTACGATAACAAATGACCATAGCTGCTAATGCTTGAGATATGAGTTTTTAGATTGTGGTACGGTTTGAAGATTGCGTCGACTTTATCTATGTTACCAGTGGAAAAAAATAGTAAAATTCACGCGTCCCGTACAGCGTTTCTTTTTGCTTTATTGGAAAAGTATGCGTTGAGATTTTGAATTCAGGCTTCTAGTTCTCTCATCCAAAACGGCAGCTTCGTACCTTTAGTACCTTCACGCAAAAATGGGCATAAGTAGGACCAGAATTCTAAATATTGCTTAATTTCGGTCGCATTATTAGGAGAACTAATAAAGCTGCATAAATGAAATGTTGCGTCCTAAATGGAAATTCCTTGAACTCCAATTTGTACAAAATTTAGCTTCCTTGAGTGTGTAGTTTCCGGGCTGTTCACAACAAAAGTTGCGATATTTGGCAATCTTCAAAAGCAAATTATCCAAAAAGTAAAAATTCAACATTATTTTACTGCATCTAGGAAATAGATAAATATGTCCTAAAGCTACAGAGCAAGCCGCAATGCAGTAGATGCAGTAGTTTCTTCTAAATATGGTCACAACTGAGACACAGTTCGCGAAAACCATTTATCTTATGCTTGTTCTTGAATATATATTTCTAAATCACGATAATCAATTTATACATATTATGTTTATTTGGAATATACAAGAATTAAGCTTTTTTATGGCATGTACTACAACTTTATATCCCAAGTCGAAGAGCCGCCACGGTTGCTCCAAAAGTACCGAAAACGGCGGGCTCGTGTCGCCGGAGTGGGACCGCCACCTTAACACAGCACCTAGCCTGCCCCTCGACGCAATATGCTGAAAATCATACTAACCATGCTGCTACATTTACAATCACTGGGAGATGGTGTGTACCTACATATGAGGTAATGTAGTTGAGCCACAAGTGTAGGTAATGTATGGATGAAAAGCCTCTCGAAAAGGTGTCTAACCAGAATTGAAAACCATTATATTTTCCTTTCAGTTTCGCTCCGGATTGAAAGAAATCGTAATCTTCTGGTTCAGTTCTGGTTCGAGCAAAAATAAAATTTTCCAGTTTTCGGTTCAGTTCCGGTTTCGCACCCTGGTACCACTACACCAAAGTCTTTTTTTTTTCTCCGATGGTATTTAGTGTATCATGTGTATCATCTGACGGACGTTTTGATACGTTGCAAGGCCCATTCGACTGCCTTCGCAACACTTTTTTTCAGGATCTCAGCTTGTTTGGATATTCTCCTGCTACCACTGCGGGCCAATTATACACAAAAGTTGTCTTTCTGACAAATTCCGAACCTGTGGTTACAGCTAAAAGCACCTTTCTTTCCAAAACTGCAGGCAATTGGTGTATTGACCAGAGATGTTGGTGTTGACATCGACGTGCAGCGCTCGCGTCTGCAGTTACTGCAGTTTACTCACTGCACACACCTAAAGTGGAAGACAAGCGTAATACAGTGCTGGTACCATTCATGCTCCTGTTGCCAAAGAAGACATCACTGCTCCTATTTTCTTGTGAGAGCTGCATGCGCATCCCATATCGGCTGCCATCACCAGAGCTCTAGCAGACAATCTGCATTCTTAGGCAGCAGTGGGCCATTGGTTTTAAGAAACGTCAGCATTAATTGCTTTGCGCACTTATTTTTAAGGGTACTCAAATTACCATGCATAAGTAGTGTGCTTTTAAAAATAGGCTTAATGAAGTAGCTGAATGGCTTAATGAAGCATGTTTCAAGCATTCCTGATGATGTTGCATTGGTAGCCCATCGGAACACTCGCCCAAGTGACATCGCTCTCCCACACTACGTAGTGTAGGAAAGGGCAGCTGAAAACAGAGGGGCACAAAGTCACTGTGATCGGTAGTGATGCGCATTTTTAAAACATCATAATAGATTACACACTTTACGTGGAGCGCTTAAATATGTCTGTTAATCATCAGAAGGACCTACTCTACAAACTCAGTATGTTTGTACACAATCGTCCAAATTGTTTCATGGTCCCCTTAACTTTATTTTTGTATCTGGTAGCGCTTTACAAGCACTTTGTGAAGAAAGCTGAAGGTAAAAAACTTTCATGCTGTAATCTGTGTACTAGGTTCACCCAAGCTTATTTGTGAGAAATCTTGGGAAACAAAAGCTGCAGTAATTACAGTAGAACATTGTTCCCACACTTTGGGGAAAAAGATGTGAGAAAAATTGCACTAACTGAAAAAACATACGACCCGAAGTCAGTGAAAAATTTCGTAGACTTGACTGTAGTTGACATCTATGTAATGCAAAGTAATGCGAGGATCATTGCAGCAAGAGACGTCAACATGCGCGGAGCTGGTGTGGCCCGAGTGCCCTGAGAAATCCGTTGTTTATGCGGCTTCAGCAAGCTTACGTTTGCCTTCCTTGAATTCAGCCTAGACCAGCAGCTTCTTCGGGCAGGTCATTTAGGTGGGAAGTTTCAGCGTGCCCACTCGGCGAGAATCATAGCTGCAAGAGATGCCGATGCATGTCAAGCTGGTCCCGAGCGGCCCCAGTGGTCCGAGACGCACTTACGTTTTCCTATTGCATATAAATTTAAGCAACGGGAGACCAAAACGATTTGAGCTGGTGGGCTACGCTGGAATACAAGGCCACCAGAGTGAAACATGATGCTCACTTCGTGAGCATCAGGGAACCTGCAGCAGGGAACGGCAGCGCATTTGGTTATTGTCTATTATAGCATGCAGCACACCTCCAACGGCACTATATACCTCATGCACTGTGGAACAGATAGGTGAAGATGCTTATCGCAAGAGGGTTGGTGGCGATAGCTGTGAATGCAACATGCGCTGACCCGTAAAGAGATTTCTGCTACCGGAATAAGAAATTGAATGTGTGCCGGCATTTTCATGGGGCATGGGCAGGCGAATATTGCAGGGAAGCTGCCGTGGCAGGTGGCTAATGCTCTCGATTGTGTGTGCCTTGTGCCTTTTCTTGTTCTCATGTGGTCTAGCAGCTGGACAACGTACCATACGATCAAAGTTTGGCGATGTACTTAACGGTGGTGCCAAAAGATTGTGTTTCCTAGGAACGTATCAACAGGCAAAAAAGAAGCGTGACTGTATTGGGTCACGAGGGTTGCAATGTGGGCTTGTTGATAATGTATCTTCAAGGGGAGTAGGGTAGTGCGATTAAAAGACGGGACAAAAAAAACACACACAGGGACACACACGCGGTGTGTTTCCCTATGCGTCTTTTTTTGTCCCGTCTTTTAATCGTGCTACCATACTCCCCTTGAAGATGTATTGGGTCATTTTTTATGTGTTCTCGATCGCAAATGTTGGAACCAGGAAACTGTACAAGACAACATTGGATCGACGAGGTTATGGGTCTACATGATTTGAACAGAGGTACGGACATTTTCAGTTAAGAAGTCGGGTGTACACAGCGTCTAATCAAGCCACCGAGGTAAAATAGTACTGCTCACAGAACTGCAGGTAGCCCATCATTTCAAAAAAACTTGTGCATTATTTCTGGTGGAGGCCCCACTTTGCACGTTTACTGTCTTATGAGATTAACAAAACTAATGTCACTAAAACCTTGTTATAATGAAATGAGTTATAACAGACTAATGAACATAAAGTAATCGTAATTCCCCTTGAAATTCCTATAGAAACACATGCATTTGAAATCTCACTTCAATGAAGCTTTTCTTATGGATATACTAACAAACTTTTTTCTTTTTTTTACAATTACGAATGAAAATTTACTGATAATTTTCTGGCAATTAGGCCAACATCTGGCTGTCAACTGCCAACGCTGTCAACTTCCACACTCTTTTGCACTCTGTGCACAGAGCATGCTGTATCTTTGTTTTAGGTTGCATACCATTGTGGCTAACCGTGGCTGTGATGAAATAAATGTTTGTTCTCTCTTGCCCATAAATTTCTGTAAGTAAAAGGTGCTACATGCACATTAGGCATGCAGCACAATCCCAGTGTGCTACTCCTAAATTAATGAAATATAATTTCTCAACAAGACATTATGTGCTCTGACTGCCTGAAGCATGACAGCCATTGTGCTGTGTAGTGAATTCGTGGTACAAAACTACAAGTACAGTAAAACCTCAATAATTTAAACTCACTTAATTCAAAATTTCGCTTAATTAGAAGAATTTGAGGGGTCCCATAATTTTCAATGTGTAATTATACTGGACAATTTGAATAGCTCGCGCAGCCCTATCAGGATAATTTGTAGTTTCTGGCTGGCAGCAACGTGAGACTCTTAGGTTAGGGTGCGACATAAGGTTGCCAACCGATTATCCAGACCACGCGTGGACTGAAAAATAGCCCCCGAAAAACAAAATTGATTAGCCTTATAGTGGCTTAAAGATGTATAATAATGCTCTGCCTCATAGTATGCTTGGAGGTGATCAGATTTGCTTGGATTTGCGCAAGAGTGACATTGTCTCCGTATACACTCAACAAAAGCGTCACCACGCTGGCAATCTCCGCTAACGGAGTTCACCATGGAGATCGAAGAAACGAGCTTCGCACCATGTTCTGCCTCATACGATGCTTGGAGGGATCAGACTTGCTTGGAAGAGTGACGTCTTCGTATACACTCACCAAGAGCGTCACCACGTCGGTAATCTCCGCTAACGGAGTTCACCATGGAGCTTCGCACTAGATTCTCGCGAAAGCACAGGAGGTGGCACCAATCACACAAATGCAAAGCTGCACACACCCCCACAAAGATGCGACGTCTCCAAGACACCTGCTCTGTGGACACACCATGTGCAAAATCGCAAACAAAAGTTTAGTGTGTGTGTGTGTGTGTGTGTGTGTGTGTGTGTGTGTGTGTGTGTGTGTGTGTGTGTGTGTGTGTGTGTGTGTGTGTGTGTGTGTGTGTGTGTGTGTGTGTGTGTGTGCGCGCGCGCGTGTGCGTGCGTGTGTGTTCGCACGCGCATGTATACACATATAAATATTTAAAAAAAACAGATCACGCATTAAGTGATTATGACGATAGTGCTGACCGAAAAATGAAAGAAAAAAGAACAAGTGCTGTCTTCTGGAGCATCTTGTGAGCCAAAGAAGAGCGGGCATGGCCTCCGAGATTGGATGGCATGCGCTCTCTATTGAGTAGTGTGCACATCGCAATCTTCGGAGGCTATAGAGCGGGCCACTGGAAGCCAAGCCAGTGAAAAATCCAACATGGCGGCCTCCAAAAATGCATAGCATGGCTCAGAATGTGCAATTTAGTCCGGTATATTGAACTTTGGGGCCTCAATTCGTCCGAAAAATTGGCCCCTAAAATGTATTAGCTAAATGGGAACCATGATGGTGTATTTATGAAGTCTAGAATATCCATCAAGTCTGAATTTTTGGAGTCAAGCGCCCACTTTAGCAGCGGTTATCGATTCTTTGAATGTTGCCTACAGCTTTGTTGAGTGCAGCGATATGGTATGGTAAAACTTTACTCTGGTCCTTCAGAATGCACGTTAGCAAGTAGCGGGCCACTCCCACGTCGGCACAGGGTGGTGATATTTTACATGCTATGTGTTGTGAGCCAGCTGGGGAACAAGGAACTAAGGCAAAATACCGTGCCAAGCAATCTTGCATCAGTGAATACTTCAATCATTCTTGGACAGGGAAAATAAAGGTGATTTCTTTTTGCGGCAAGTTCTTGCTTTTCTTTTTTTCTTCGTCATTTTGGTTAATTCAAAAATCCGCTTAAGTCGAAGAATTTTCATGGTCTGGCGGCCTTCGAATTATCAAGGTTTTACTGTATGTCAACTGTGTAAAACACCAAAATATTTCATTCTGGAATTTTCCATGCCAAAATCACAAATCTGATTATTAAGCATGCCACCCTGGGAGATTCCAGATTAATTTTATCACCTGGGGTTCTTTAATGTGCCCCCAATGCCCATTACACAAGCACTTTTTGCATACTTCACTTCTTAGAATGAAGCCACTGCAGCCTGGATTGAACCAGCGACCTTGCGCTCAGCAGCACGTCATAGCCATTGAGCTATTACAGCGGGTGACTGTGGTACAGAGGCCAACTTGCCCGACTTCAAAAATTCATATTTGCTTAAACCAAAAATCAAAATTATAATAATGGGAATGGAATGCCAACCAACAGGCCTATCTAATGCAGTTTGTGTCATACCACCTCAATGTGCAAATTATGGCTGAGAATGGATAACTACTGACATTTTGGTACGTTAGTCATGTTTTCTTTTTTCTTCAGAAAATATGTAAAATATACTGGTGCAAGGAAATCTTTACTGTGAAAATGCAGCTCTGGGACAGTCCAGTGTAAGTGGTCATTGTAGCAGATTTGATACAAAACTAAAGAAATTTGTACCCTTTCCGTACCAAAGTTGCCTTGTACACATTACTATAATTAAAGTTCAATCTTTATAGGTTCTACAAGCAAGGTTGTGAAGTGCCACAGAACAAAATAGCTTTTAGGTAATCTTGCAACACCGTGTTTCACGTACATTAGCAAACCTTGAAGCATATCACTTGATTGGAAAATTTTTTTCAGCAATAATAATTTGTGAAAGACTGTGTGCAGAGAGCAAAACACAATTGCATGTTAAAGGAAAATCTGAGATACTTGAGGGAGACATCTGGGACACTTGGCATGGAATGACACTATTTTGATAGAATAACAAATAATGTAAATAAGCCTTTTTTTACGGCATTGATACTACACAACCTTTCAATTATTTTAAAAAAAACAAAATATTTGGAATCAAATTGATATTCGAGGGTCTTTTTTTTTTTTTCAAATATTCATAAGCAATCCAGTAACTTCACCCCTAAGCAACAGCTGAAAAACTGTAATGTAAAGACAGAATACACATTTTATGTAGTATAACAGGCATCTTCACACCTGATACCAGGAATACGCCCGTTTTGTGGGGCTGATGAGGATGGTCACCAGCTTGGCACGAGGCAGGAGGGCATGGGCACGCTGAGGCACCAGCTCCCCATCGAAGTAATTCGCACTCTTCTCAAAGAGAAAGGGTGCACTTCCATTCTTAGGTGCTGGGAAAAAGCTTTGGTACCTAAGGAAGCAAAGGAAAATGGGGCACACATTAACCCCTTTTGCGGCTCGGTGTCTCATCCACCAATCTATAGAGAAAGGCTAGTTCCACAAAATAAAAATGTATCCGTAGGCAAGCCAAGTGCCTGGGTCACCTTGAAAACAGAATCTTTACAGAATCTCTTTATCGATACACTCTCCACTAGAAACTCTTACAATGTGCATTGTTCACAATGTTTTGTTTTTGTGTGTGCATTTAAGGGCAGAGGAATACTCAAAACAGAGCACATAGTTGGTTCTACACTTAACTGAGGTAAAGTCTTCACCTTACATATTGTTTGGGAGAGTCATGAAAATTTACAAAGGTTGAAGACAGGCTTGATTAAAAGCCATATTTCATTTACTCGACAAACTTGGTAAAAATTGCATGGTTTGCAGCAATCAATAGGCAACCAAAATTGGGTAATGAATGCCACAAGACATAGAGCACAAGCTTTAGTTGCCATATTCAACAGTGCCTAGAGAAGTACTCTAAACTTTAAATAGCAAAAGCACCACTAAGAAACTAAAAATGCAATGGCACTAGAAAATGAAAGAAACATTGACTAACTAGAGGAACATGAAGCTGGGTGCAAGAATCTGGCAGCAATTGGGTAGACATACTGCAGAACTACAGCATCATCTGCACTAGACTTAAATTAGTACTGGTAAAAAAAAGTTATGTTGAGATACTTGCGCCACTCATGTTAATCAGTATACATCATGTCTTTGACCAAATACTAACGACAAACAAAGGTAGAAACATGTTTTTAATGCAGTAATCCCTTGTTATAATGAAGTCAGTGGGGCGGAAAAAAAATTCGTTATAAGCGGTAATTTGATATAAGCGACCACTCGATAAAACCCAAAGTAGTAGAGCTTCAATTGTGCCACAATTGCGAGGAAGTCAAAATACAATATATTCAGTGAAACAAAACTTCATTCAGGTGCAAAAAAGGCAGTGAGCTCTGGCAGTTCTTACTGAACGCGAGCAACCCCTGCTCTAATTTGGCCAAGCTTTGCACGAGGCCGCCCAAGCCTTCAATCTTATTTCACAGCAGGCATAGGTAGTTGGCACTTCACTTGGTTCTTCATCCACCAGCTCTTCGTCCTTATCGGGGCCACCAACAGTGTCGATTAGTACCCCCGCATCCATCGCTGGGGCGACCACGGGAGCAGCAGCATCAGCCAATGTCTCGAAGTTGCCTTCTACCTTTTTGCCAGCAATTTTATGAACAGCCTCGTCCAGATCGCTGCAAGTCCGGTCATCATCTGGCTCGTCATCGTCAGGGTCGCTGATGACGGCTCGGGAAAAGCCGGTGTGCACAACGCAGTTGGCGACCTTTGAAGGTGCGAGTTCTTTTCATGAAAAGTTCAGCACATAGATCACACCAAGCAAATCAATGTTGTACCTCTTGCTGGCATCATACGCTGTGAGCATGCGCTGCAAAAGAGCCTTGCAGTACAGCTTCCGAATGGTCTCAATGATGCCCGGGTCCATCAGTTGCAATACCGCAGTTGTGTTTCCAGAAAAAAATTCCACAGTGATTGCCTTGAGGTTTTCAATCTTCCTGTGGCTGGGACATCTGTCAATAATGGAAAGCAACTGCCTATTCTTTGTGTCAAACCGTCTATCCAGAAGGCGCACATAGTCTTAAAAAATAGCAGCAGTCATCCATGCTCGCTTGTTACTTCTGTAGATGCATTCCTTGGGAATAGTTGCATTTTGGAAGCATTGCGGCTTCTTTGCCTTCCCCTGTATAAACAAGGGAAGCTTGTCCTTGCCTCTTGCATTGGCACCAAACAGCACCGTGACACACTCCTTGCTCTGTTTCCTCCAGATGAAAATCCAACAGCGGCAGTGATCATGCAATTCGGTAGCATCTTGTAGAAAAATGCAGCCTCATCTAGGTTGTAGATGTCTGTCTTCATACTTTTCAAGTAGAGCTTGGAACCGATGTTGGCGCCATATGTCTACAGTGTCATGGTTCACATCATGGCCAATGATCAACTTCGAGGTCACGCTGTGTCGTTTCTTGAACCACTCAAGTCAGCCATTGCTGCACTTGAAATCTTTACAGCCCATTTGGAGGGTGAGAGCTTCAGCTTTTGTAGTAGTGCAGGTCAACGTATGGGGAGATTTGCACTCCTGGCATTCTTCAGCCACTGTACAAGCCTCCCAGATCTAAATCGACCGGGGTTGAAAACATATCCGGTTCGTCATCTCCATGCCCAGAGCTATTTAGTCAAAACATAAAGTGTAATCTATGCTTTCTTATGGAATGCATATCACAATGGAAGGCCTTTTACATTCTTGAAGCAGCATGGCGATCTGCTCTTGCTCATAACGAACAGCCGCTTGCAGTGACACGCATCCTGCATATTTTTTATCTGTAGCAAGTACTACCCTTCAGATTCAATGTCTTGTTTGACAGCATCTGCAAAGACACTGCCATTTCGTTGGCATTGAATGTTTTTGACGGCACGAGTATATGTATAAACGTTGCCCACAAGAAGTGTTTGTGGCCTTGTTAGAAGTGCACTTGCAGGGGAGCAGTGTGGTGCGATGCAATGCAGCACAGCGCAGCATTCAATAACTGTATATAAAAAATGGCAATTAACAAAAGTTCGATACACCCTGTTGGCTGTGCGCCCCACAACGTATAGTACAGCGCTATACTTTTGCATAGGATATTCAAGAGGATGTTACGGCTGTTCGATATAGACAACAATTCGATATATCCAGATTTGAGATATCCGCGATTGATTGTAGAGTCACATAAGAAAGTCAAAAATTACCAATGCTTACAACCACTTACCAGTCAAGACCCCTGTAATAATTTTTGCCATTGAAGAACTGCACTTCCTCAAATGTGTCTGGGCTGGGGTGATTGCTTGCTATTGTTGGATGCAAGGTCAAGAAAGTATACAGCGCAGTTGTACCTGCAAACATTTTTTATCAAGATGAAATACACGGATTATATACAAAATTAATGTACTTATTCAAATATAGAGAGAAGTTTTTTCCCCCAGAAACTTTAGCCTCGAAGTAACCCCCCCCTCCCCTGCCATATACGCGAATTTTGTCTTACAGAGTGGCTTCACGGCAGTGTGGCTTTCGCCTTATAGTGTGGCTTTATGGCAGCGCGCACCACGATGCGGTGAAGCCCCACCATAAGGATATTTTTCTTACTGGGTCCTCCAACTGGCCCCCTCGCCTCATAATCAAATAAATACAGTATCTCTATTATAATCATAGATAGTAACTATAATCAGATTGGATATAATGCAGTGATACAATGCAAACACGAAGTATGTTTTCATGTTTCAACAACTCAAATAATAACTTCCCATGCTTTCTGTGCACCCCTATGGCCTAAAAATAAACACTTGAAAATAATATTTGCCTCATTCATGCTTCCTACATTTCATTGCAACTGTTAAAAAAAATGTTTAAACGTTTTTTTAAATGTTCGAAAACATATCAACAGGTTACTTCTGCATGGAGTTCACTAAAAGGGCCAACAAATAGGCTACAATTTGTTATACAATAGCATATGCTGCGATTAGTATGTTTCTATATAAACATTAATACAGTAGACCTCTGTTGATATGGCTCCGATTATTTAGACTTTATGGTAAATTCAATCCTGACCAAAGGTCCCCCATTTGCGCCCATACAATTCTACGAGTCAAAGCTATGGTTATTTTGATTCTGAAATATTCCCTCATTGGATAATTCGAACTTGACTGCTCAGCAATGCTCGCATGCGCCTGACTCCAACGGTGACCTTAATGGCTACACCATCTGTCTAGGTGGTACTTCTGGGACATTGAATGCACTGAAGACACTTGATCTCCTGCCAAAAATGTAGAAATTCGGACTGCCTCTGGCCAACTTCTAAGCAAAAACAGCAACAGCTAATTTACCTGATTTTCACGCCCGCCTTTTTTCCTAAAAAAAATTTATCAGAAATCTATCTATGTTTTATCCAAACTGGATTCACGGCGTTAGCAACAGTCTACCATCAGAGCCAGTGCAAGATGACATGATGCTGCTTTCAGGCTTTAATTACGAAAGCTCATTCAAAGGATTATTTTACATCCTAACAGAAGAAATGGAGTCGCGTCATGTGTTTTCTGCGCTCCGGAGACTTGCATGCATTGCAAAATAAACTGGTAAAGTGGTCTAGTCTAGGCATGGGCGAACATCCAATTTGCAATCGTTGCAGAGTGGTTTGAGAAATGCAGAATATCCAACACAATGGACTGCAAGGAAGACAACATGTTATGGTCACAACAATAGTCATTCAGTGTAAACAAATTCCCATTCTATGAAAGCCAAGTGTGCAGGTTTCATGTTATTTCGAATTGCCAGAATTTAAAAAAGAGAGAGAAAGAACAATTGGATACACATTAGAACCGTATAAAAAGTAGTGCTAAATAAAACAGTGGTGTGTTTGGACATTTTTTTTCCTTAATTCAACCCACCAGATAATTTTATCGATTTCATTGATCTAGTCAAAGTCAAATTAACAGAAGTAAACTGTACATAAAATAGCTGGAAACTTCTTGCTCCTGCAAGGAGAAAGATAAATGTTCAACAGTGCAACAACAGTAGGTTGGCAAATGTATGATAAGAACTTTTAATGCATTCTCCCTTCTTGCTATTCTTCTTTGAGCCACCATTTACAACTCAAAGCTTTTGACCGTGCTTGAATTTTGGCACGATGATGAAAAAAAAAAATATTGCAAGCCAAACAGCAACTTGAGAATCGAAATTCCTTCATGTTAAAAGGTTACACAGATGATGTTCTGACAATCTTCCCTCTTTTTGTCTCTGCTGTAAAATTTACTATTACTTACCAGTTTTCTGGGGACCAATGACTAGAAATTTTGGCAGTTGTTCACATGACTTGCTTGATGACCAGATTGACAGATGGCGTTTGTCTTCACAAGGATTCTAAAAATAAATTGCTAAATTTAGTGCAAGCTCTTCTTTTATCAAATATGTTAACAAAATGGGACACTATACTTAGATATAATCTTCAAACACATCAAGGTGGACTTGTTGGTGGTTCAGATAAGTACTGTAGCAGAAACACAGGTCACAAAGATACAGGCAACACAGTGGCTTGTTTGCGCATCACTTTCTCATTTGTGTTGCTGCTTGTAGTGACAAAATGCATTGTAGCTTGCAAGCATACTGCTTCTCTCAGAAGCAAGTATAAAACCGAAATATTAGAAGGGTAAAAGCAATGCTCAACAAGGACAAGGCTTAAGTAACTCTCCTTTTAATATTGCCATCATGTGACATACAGGTTACTTTAGGTTCCTTTTTAAAGCTAGTGCAATGGCAGCAGTGTACCCACTGAAATGCTGCTTTACAAATGTGGCAGCACTCTTCACATGATACAGCATAAATACACACGCTGTCATCAAACTTAAAATCCATTTTCATTAATAATTACATCAAACCCTTTAATTAGCATGGGAGCTTCACAGAGCCTTTGCAATACTGTGAATCAGAAATATTAAGCAAGCTTTCTTATCCAATCTGTCCATGCATAATGCATAATAAACTGCAGTGGAATACGTTAGTCCTTCAGCCACTCACCATCCAGATAGGGTCTGTCTCATCAGGGTACATCTGGAAATACTTCTCCGCCAACTGAAGTGGTGGAATGGTGCTCAACTTCAAGTTAGTCCAGCATTTTATGAATTTCAACACAGATTCAAAGGTATACAAAGAGAGACGATCATTTCCATAGTTTGACAGGTGGGTCATAAAGATGTTGATCTAGAAATAAAAGAAGGAGCCCTTCAGGTTATTGGAGTGTAAAGCACCTCAGTAGCTGAGCTGATTATAGAGTGCTAAATGATTACCATATATTTTTGTGTAAAGACCTCCTCACCCTTAGGTCTAAATGTTTAAAGAAAAAAAGGTGAAGTTATTCATGTCTAGGTCTTGTCTCCCTTTTAAATGTGCACCTTAATAATATTTGGGGTTTTACGTGCCAAAACCACTTTCTGATTATGAGGCACGCCGTAGTTGAGGACTCCGGAAATTTTGACCACCTGGGGTTCTTTAACATGCACCTAAATCTAAGCACACGGGTGTTTTCGCATTTTGCCCCCATCGAAATGCGGCCGCCGTGGCCGGGATTCGATCCCGCGACCTCGTGCTCAGCAGCCCAACACCACAGCCACTGAGCAACCACGGCGGGTTAAATGTGCACCTTGTCAGCAGCAGCTGTACATCACGTGCTGCTCTACCTCTAAATCATCTATAGAGGCATATTGGGCTTCCCAAAAAGTAATTCTTGGTGGTAGGAGTCACTTCCTACCAAATGAGGCAACAGATCTGGCCCAGTTTACACAAAGTATTGACACAGGCCATCCATGGCAAGGTAAAAACTGCAAAATTCTCAGTAGCAGTGATGTCTCCTAGACAATTAATTAATTGTGTACTGCTATTAGAGCAAAGAGTGTTCAGCAACATATTTCACTCTAAGGCTGGGTATTAATTAATCATTCTTATAAGATTAATTGGAACCTTTAACAGATAAAACCCACCACAGTGACTATGGTGTTGTGCTACTGAGCACAATTGCACATTTGATTCCTGGCTACCATGGTCACATTCCAATGAGAACAGAATGCAAAAATGCTCGCTTTGGGTGCACCTTAAAGAACCTCAGGTGATAAATCCAAATCCAGAGCCCTCCACTATGGTGTCCCTCATGACCCACTGGGCAGTTTTAAGAAAATAAAATCCTATAATTTAATTTCTTTAATTCATAAATTATTTAAATTTGCGAATTTTCGTACGCGAGCTAAAAAATCTTAACAGGCGATTCATGTACATAAACTTTAAAAAAGAAATGGTGCTACAAATCGAGGTTTGCCTTTGACATCCCATCAGCAACCTTTTGTGCGTGCATGTAGAAACATCAAGCATATCAAGCTCACACAGACAATCAAATTCCACAGCAGAGACAAAACAGCTTGTTAATGTTCACTAAAAGTCTCATCACTGGATGTTTACGCCTCCTTAACATGCTGCCAACTGTTCGTTCATCACCCACGTATCAGCAGCAGAAGCTAGAGACAGTATTCCCCCTGCCAGCTCGACATGCAGAGAGCATGGGTGGTTTGTATATATGTATTCACAAATGCACCTCAGCTCAAGCTACTACAGTTTTAACCATCCTCCACAGTGATCCCTGTGGTTAGAAGTTGCTTGACAAACACCTTTCCATTATCTCAGGTACAGTCAAATCTCGATATAACGAATCATGCGGGACTGCCGAAAATCGTTCACTATTTTGAAATATTGTTGGAATGAAAAACTTGCGGTTACAAGCCAGTGGACAGACCTGGAAATGAAAATGACGTACCTTGGCAGTAGACGTGCATGCAGACAAGCATACTCTCAAATAAAAATGTTTCACTGACTTCAAGGTTGCTTTATTTGAAGAAATCAGTCATTTTCTCCTGGCGCGCGTGGCACGCACGACTGATTAGGAATGCATCTACATCTTCCACTTTGTGCTACCTCATACCTCATCGGGTACGTCATTGCACCGAGCGATGAAAGTGCAGACTTTTCGTGTGCACTGAAACATCAATGTTCGACATGATCTCATCTTCGGTGTTCGATGACCACCTACAGTTGTCTTCCTTCGGGTCGTCATCGTCACTGGAGACGTCGCGAACGCAGTTAACAATCTCTTCGATTGTCAGGTCCGCCGCCGTTAGTGCTGCGCTGTCGCTCTCCACGTAGTCGTAGAAGGAAAACAGCGGGCAGCTGTTCCACAACCTCGGTCCACAGGTCTCCTGGGTTGTTGTCAGTCACCTCCAGGTCATCTTCAAGCTGCACAGGCGCTTTGACAAGCTCCGCTTTTCGCCAGCAGTTGCGAATGGTGGATGCTTTCAAGTTCCACTAAGCTCCTGTGAGCACTTCTGCTGCCTGACGAATATTGATTGCAGTTGGTTGCTTTAGGTGCAAGTTGATAATAAACCGCTGCGCAAGGCACCTACGAAATTCTGCTTTCACACTCTTTATAATGCCCTGGTCTAGGGGTTGCAACAAGGACGTGCTGTTTGGCAGCAGAAATTTCAAGCAAACGTGCATCAAGCGAACATTCACAATGTCAGAGCAGATGCTGACAAACAGTAGAATTCTTCGGTCATCCTTCCTCATTTGGTCGTCAAGTTCGATGAGCCACTCAGAAAAGAGTTCTCTGGTCATACAGGCTCGTTTGTTGGCACGGTAGTCATACGGTAACGACATGACATTTTTCATGCAGCGAGGCTTTGCATACTTGCCGATGACGAGCGGTTTAATTTTCTTCGTGCCTGTTGCACTGAAGAAGAGCAGGACTGTCACGCAGAGATGCAACTTGCTCCCTCCTTTGCACAGCTGCCCTTTGAAGTGCATCGTCTGGTCTGGCAGGAGCTGATAAAAACATGCAGCCTCATTCGCATTGAAAATATAGTCTTCAGAGTACAATTCAGCCACCTCTAGAAAACAATCGTAGCGCCAGGAATCCGCGCCTTCTCTGTCAGCAGCCTTTTCTTGCCCGAAACTACCTGCCAAGTTATTCCGTTCCTTTGGCGGAAACGAAGAGGCCCACCCACACTGGCGTCAAACGCAGTTATTTCAAGTGCATCGGCAAATTCACAGGCTTTTTCTTGGAGCATTGGGCCAGACATGGGAACGTTTTGCAGTCTGGCATCTTTGAACCATGTGAGAACAGCTTGGTCCACATTTTCGAAAGTTTCCCAGTCACAGCCGTTTCCTCGTAGGAGTGAATTGCGATTCCTGGTGAAGCTTGACAATCTTGTCTCGGTCTTTCAAAATAGCCGCGATGGTCGATGGGGCAATGCCACGCTGTCTGCACACGTCAATTTGCTTTTTAATTGTGCCAATTTCCTGTAATACGTCTAATTTGTCCTGCAGCGAAAACTGCTTTTGCTTCT
This sequence comes from Dermacentor albipictus, assembly GCF_038994185.2. NCBI lineage: Eukaryota > Metazoa > Arthropoda > Arachnida > Ixodida > Ixodidae > Dermacentor > Dermacentor albipictus. The sequence goes on from NC_091821.1 coordinate 109,193,885, forward strand.
TCTTGGCACCGTCGCTAGCTGCATTCATCGTTGGATCTCGCGCGAACATTGCCAAACCTTTGTCATTAAGTTTTTGGTGAAGCAGTTGGCACTTGACGTGGTGATGATGACAGCTACTGTGGCATGGTGATGGTGATAGCTACTGCACTTATGGTTTTTGTTTCACAGAGAGTTGTGGCGCTGTTACTTTTAGCCGAATTCGTAATACTGATGTTCCTCGGTTACAAACGGGAAAATAAACTATGTGCATTATTCTGAAATATGCGCTGTGTTGAAATTCGTTGTTCTGAAATACTTGAAGAAATAAGCAATCTGGTGGGGATCCTTAAAATATTCGTAAATTTGAGAAATTAGTTAATGTGGGTTCGTAGCAACGAGATTTGACTGTACATGCTTAAAGGGACCGACAATTGGCCAGAATGTGTTCAGAAGCGTTCATGGAAATGAAATGGCCATGATTTATAGTGACAGAATCCAGCACGCTGTTCTGTGATTTAAGTAGGAATTATAATTTTAAATTGGCAAAGAATGTCTCAAAAACCAGTATGTGGTGTGGCCTGGCGGTGAAGTCTTGGTGCTTTAGATGTAGTGTATGAAATTACTGCACCTAAGCTGGCTGTTATTAAGCACATCATACTCATTGGTTAAAATTGCAGTTCACATATTATTAGGCTTTGGGACTTTATTCTATGGTTACTACAAAGTAAAAGAAGTGCACGCTAATGAGAGACGCTGCTTTTGTGGTAATGAGTGGAGCATCAGAGCAGGCAGAGCTGTTCAATGCATTGCAGCGCACGTGAGGGCTGTTGTACAGGCTAGAGACTGAAAGGTCAAGTTATCACTGTATGATTGGACACTCGGACCTGTAAGCTTTCCATTGCACTAAAAAAATGGGTACCATAAAAAATGGCTGTCAGTCCCTTTAAAGCGCCTCATTACACTAAAATGTTCAGTGACCCCTTAAGCTGAGGGGTGGCAGTGCCCTCACCACAGTGGAAATGAAGGAAGAGCTTCACATCAAGGGCTACCATATTTACTCATGTAAGGCTTGCACTTCTTTTCTGGATGTTTTACAGGGTGTGGGCCTAACACGAGGCAGGCTTATGGCTATTCACTGAAGCTTCGAACTGTGCTCAGACTGCCATGCAGAATAATGCAACCACTAGCAGTCGACTATGAAGACTTCTGTTCAGTCGTCTTCATCTTTGACAAGCTCGCTTCATCAGCATTCTCCCAAAGCTGGTCGTCCTCTGTGCTGTCCATTACTATTCAAGATTACCATCACCTTGAAGTTCTTGATGATAGTCTCAAACGAAACCACATGCCACAAATTCAAAATCCATGAGCACAATTCTTTGAAGAGATGCACTCTTACTATACTCGAAAACATGAAGCTGCTAAACCTGCTAAACAATGCGCCTGAACAATGCGCCTGAACACAGCAGATGAAGCACACAGGATGCTGGATCTATGCCACGTTGGCTACATGACTGCGATCCAGCAGGATACGGCAACAATGATGATGGCATCATTGGCAGGACAGTAACTAGTACGGTCAAACACAAAATTTTACAGAACACGAAATCTGGGGAAAAGCTTAATTGTGCAGCCTCACAATGCAGCCTAGTATTCGTATCTACAGCATTTATCAGCATATGTGAACAACATAGTGATTTCAGTTTTACTGACTACTGCTACAGGCTGCTCGGAAATTGATTGTTTTCCCGAGATCCTACTGTCCGTAAACTTTTGTGGTTGACTGTACCGTATAGTAGCAGCTTATTAAAAATGACCAACATGCAACACAGTCTCAGAGATTGCAACAGTGCACCAGTGCAATCTGGGAGGCCATGCTGTGAAGACTTTTTCTTTTTTTCCCTTTCTTTCACATTTTTTCGCTCTAAAGTGGCAATGCAGGACTTACACGAGAGCGGGTCTTACCAGAGTAGTTACAGTATTCTCGCTGATGAGTTGCAAAAGTAGTGCAGTTGTCATGCAACAGATACTTTGTCGCCAATAGTCACTGAAGTCAAAAAGCTAAGGCAGGCATTCACCATATATTACCATGTTAGCGCTGCATCCCTAAATTAGGCCCTAAATATTCCAGAAAAAAGGCCACACCCCTTTTTCCCACGAGTGTGCCTCGTCAGACACAGTTGTGCAATCTCCACATGGTACCAACATGGTATAAACGCTAACAGTGAAACATGTGGCCGAACATACAGTTTGCGCCATCTGCCAGTCATCTTCTGACAAAGCAATGCATATCTGGTTTGGCTGCTGGAAACGAGGATGCACACCCAACAGGGACAATTTGACTTCTGTTTTCTTTCATGCTCATTGTCTTACTCAACCTCTGAAATTCCTGCATGATGCAATGCTTCCATCGATCATTAATGATGTTGCTGCTTGGTAGTGTGGGTGAGGCAAGCAGGCTTGGAATAAAAAACAAAAGCCACAATATTTCTCTTGAGCCTGCATCCTCGCTTCTAGCAGCCAAACCGGATATGTGTTGCTCCGTCTGGTTATAACTAGCAAACAGCAAATACTGCACCTTCAGCCAGATGCTCCACTGTTCACATTTGAGTTGACGCCAATACCATTTATAGGGAAAAACAGGCTATAACAGGGCCTCTTCCCACTCTCGTTTAGCCTCCCATAGAACTTCCTGTATACCTATACTGCTTATAGTGCAGCTGCACAAGACTAAGTACCAGTTATAATGCGGTTTTCGCAGGAAAATCCCACAGACAAGCGCAGTAACAAGTTCACTTCTCAACGAGGTGTGCCCGCCAATGGGAGGGTAGAGCAGGAGACGCTACAAAAGAAAAAAGAAAAAAAAAAGAAAGAGAAAGAAAGGAACAAAGAAAAGCAGCTGCAGTGCAATGGGAGTGCGTGGTGGTTGCCTAAGTGATGGAGCAGCCTTTGCTTGGCCACTTATTAGTGGCATGCACGACGGCTTCAGCTTGTGTGCACCCATTGCGATACAGATCATCGTGAACTGCAGATATCACGCGTACGACCTTGACTGTCATTTTAAGCGGTGTTCTGCGAATTTAGAGTTTTAGGCTTGATATCCACATGCAAGCTTCTGCCGTTCCTACCAGTACATGCACATACAAACTTAGTTGGTGCTCGCAGTAGTTGCCGCAGCCGACTGCTTCAGAAACCAAACTCCGCTTCACACGTGATGCCATCGGTTCAGCCCGCGCACGTGATCGCTCGCCCAATCTCTATGTAATACTCTATGTGTACGAACATATCAAGGGCAAGTTTCCCGCAATGGCATGCCACCTGACACCCAAGCCAGCTGGGCCTAATCAGCACCTCTCGCCAGGAATCCGCGACCAATGTTGCGGTTTCATGCTGAGTCAACGAAACTTGTCGCAGTGGCTGTATGGCACATGGAAAGCAGAGGAACCAACTCGATAATGAAAGTAAGGGCACACAGGTGGCATGGGCAACACTCGAATGGCAGCAACTAGGTCCACGATCTTCAACATCATTCACACATGGATCAGTCCGAGAAATCAAACGAAACGCTGTATGCCGTCCGAAATTTTGGTCGCGATTCTACATTAGTTCTGTGGAGTTGGTGGCAGCGCATGGAATTTCTAATAATCCAGCAGGTCTGGAAAACCAGTGGGCAACTTTCTCCCTAATGTTGCGCGCTCTCTCTCTCTCTTTTTGTTACTTTGTCTGCTTTATGCAAAGACGGCAGGTCCTTGGTCATGAACTTTTCCATGTTCGTAAACTTAGACGAATGCAACATCCTGATTGCATGCTCCGATTTTCGGATATGCGCAGCTACTTGGGCACGTTTTGCCTTTGAAAAATGTTTTGGTTATAGTGTGGATATCCACGACTCTGGTGACTTATTTTATAAGCAGCCTATGCTGCAGTATCAAAAAAAGAAGAAAAAAGAAAAAAAAGAAAAAAGAAAAAGAGACTGCACAAGCCATTTCCAAGCAAGGTACATTCTCAGAGAGCAGCTGTATAGTAATGAATGCTGCTGCATTCCCCAGGTAGTGTAATTTCCAACAGTAACATGTATCTATAGTCTTGTTTCTTACCGGATTGTAAACAAACAAGTAGAACAGATCACCACCATGAATGCTTCTGTCCAATTTTTCTCTGCCACCTGGATATCGCTCAAGGAAGATGGTATGAGTATAAAGGCCACATGTCTGTCTTGGCAGTACCTGCAAGTTCAAGCACAAGAACAAATTTGCCACGGTGCCAAGAAAAAAAAAGGGGGGGGGGGGGAGCCACCCAACACAAAATCAGGGAGAGAATTTGCAATATACTGTCTATGTGCAAGACAACAGCACAGAACCACTCTTCGCTCTCAATAAATTTACCGTATATACTCGAATCTAACACATACCTTTTTCCCGATATAATGGGTCCGAAAATTGCATGCGCATTAGAATCGAGTACGACACTAAATCCGCATTACCATATCACCATCGGCATTCAAAAAAATGGCCGCCTCGTATGCGCTTCTAGCCTAGCTGCGGTGGCTTGCTCCATGTGCATACCTCCATGTTGTACGTGTAACCAGGCGCTGGTGTAACCTAGTCTACCGCCTGTCTTCCCGTTTTCTGCGTTTATTCAATCAGCATGGAAGTGCCAACTGCGAGGACACGCCGAGCTTACCATGATGCCGCATTTAAAAGGAAAGTTATCATGTGCGTGGAGACGGACGGAAATAGGGCCACATCAAGGGCATTTGAAGTTCCTGAAACTTGCGTGCGGGACTGGCGCAAACAGAAGGAGAATATTTTTGCCAGCAAAGCAACAAAGAAGGGTTTCAGTGTACCAAAGCAGGGCTGCTTTGCCAAAATAGAAGAGCTGCTCGCGGAATACGTGCAAGTGCAGCGAGCGGCACAGCGGTCTGTGATGACCGATCTGCTCAGAGTACCCACAGAAAGGGCTAAGGCGGAGTGACTTCAAAGCTATCAAATTTATGAAAAGAAAAGGCTTTTCTCTTCGAAGTCAAACAGGGATATGCCAAAAATTGACGAAAGAATATGAAGAGAAATTGCACAGTTTTCAGTGGTACATTTTGAAGTTGCACCATAGAAACGGCTACCACTTCGGACAGATTGGAAATGCCGATCAAACGCCGCTCTACTTTGACATGCCTGCCACCACAACCGTTGAAAAGAAAGGCGCGAAGCAAGTGCGCGTTTTGTCGTCCAGCCATGAAAAAACTAGAGTCACCGCAATGCTTTGTTGCGCTGCAGATGGGCACAAGCTGCCCCCATATCTTATCTTCAGACGGAAGACGCACCCGAAAGGAATCGTGTTTCTGAGTGGTGTGATTGTGCGCGCAAATGAAAAAGGTTGGATGACCACGGACTTGGTCACTGACTGGATTGATAACGTTTAGTGGAAGAGACTCAGCGGCAGTTTGGGTCTGCGTGGGATGCTTCTGCTCGACACATTCAGGTGCCACCTTGACCAGCGCATCAAGGACAAGCTGGCTGCATGCACCGGCGATCTTTTCATGATACTCGGCGGCATGACATCGCAGCTCCAGCCACTCTATGTTTGTTTTAACAAGCCAGTGAAAGATAGAATTTGGGCACTCTACACTGAATAGTTTGTCAGTGGCTGTCACGAATTCACGCCCACCAATAAAATGAAGAGTGCCTCGCTGCAGGACTTTGTTGGATGGGTGAAAGATGCATGGTGCACGATCCCGTCTGCCATGGTCAATAAGGCCTTTAAAGAGTGCAGGATTTCGAATGCCATGGACGGCACCGAGGATGAAATGCTTTGGTCTGTTGATAGCGATAAGGAGTTGTCCGATAGCGACATCGAGTGATCGAGCGCGTTAAAATCGAGTAAATACGGTAAGTATTTTAGTTCTGAAATCTGCTCTAGCCCTGGTTCCATGCAGGAGGCTACAGTGGCTCTTAGCATTAGCCACTAATGGAAAAACAAAAGACCTTGACTCTAGTGACTGATTCTTTTCAACTCAATTACCGCAAACAGCAGTCATGAGCCCTCAACTCCTCAATGTGTTTAATCCTCTATGGTGCTGTATATCGGGAAAATAAGAGAAAAAATTTATTGCTGGTCTACTGTTCCTACTAAATCATTATGCAAGAACGAATTTGTTTCTTAGAGAAATAAATTATAAATTGGTATGTTGTTGTTTGGTAGCATTGCGCCATAATGTAATGCAAATCTATGCTTGTCACTATTGCTAGGTGCCATATTTTATGAACTAACACGCAACCTCTATAAAAAGATATGGGTCTGAAAAACTGCTTGTGTGTTCCAATCAAATACGAAACCTACAGAGCTTGCGGCATTGGAAACGCGACTGTCGGAGCCATCAGACTCAGCATCATCACCATTACAAAATTACAGCGGAGCACATTTCCTTGAAGGAAATGTCCTCTAAAAGTGATAGCAGCATCTGTAAAAGTGATCACTCAAAAATACCGCCTTGTGTGCTTGGTATCTATGACCAATGAAATGCAAAATTCACCGATGATGCACTGCTTTCATTATGAAAGCATATTTAAAGGAAGCAGTTTCCCTACTGTGAAGGTAAATGCTGCTCATCTCATGTTTTTCTTATTGCAAATGTGAGGACACGCTATACAGTAAACTCTCAGGTGTACGAACATCGGCTGAACGAATATTTCAGAATAACGAACTTTTAGAAAATCCCCGGCAGTTTTTCTATGAATTCAATCCAAAACTCTTTCAGTTAAAAGATTTCTGAATAGTGAATATTTCAGTTCAGCAAACTTCATCAGTGGAGCCGGGCTCAGTTTTTAAATCAGTTCAACGAAGTTTTGCGCTCTGCAGCACTGGCGTAGCCGATGCCCGCCACTGCTAAATCGCCCTCCAGTGGCGGCTATGTGCAGTGTGACAGTGGTTACCTGTGCTGAAATATCAGGTCTGGAAATTATTTCCAATGTTCATCCCGAAGAAGAGTGCAATGAGGAAGATGCAACGGCAGAGGCAGATTCAAATCCTGTAATCCTAGCCGAGGCTGTAGAATGCGTAGCAATGTTGCGAGACTGTCTCAGCAAGAAGCTGTGCCAGAGGAAGCGTACGAAAACGTTGACTCTCTGGACAGCTTTGTTACTTCTTGTGCTTTAAGAGCACCAGTGCAAGTGAAAATTATATATATTTTTTAAAATGAGATAGGCAGCAATGCAACTGTTATGCACTTGGTATACATTGATGTGCATAACTCCATAAATTGCATTTCACACTTTTGACTCGATGTCTGCTGTGCCCTCTGCTGTTCCATATTCTAGTGAACATTCAGTTCAGTGAACTTTCAGTTAAGTAAACTATTCCCTTGGGTCCCTTGAAGTTCACTCAAGTGAGGGTTCCCTGTATTTCTCTTTTAGAAATTGGGGGCATATTAAATTCAGGTGCATGTCACATTCAAGTGCATGTTACATTCAGGTGTATGTTACATTCAGGTGCACTTTTATCTTCTTAGTCTAAGCCTCCAAAATTGGGTGTGCGTATTTGGGGGTGTGCTAGAATCATGTCAATATGCTATGCACTGAACAGGTACTGTTGGCCATTTGTACCAAACTCATGCATTCAACTATATAAAAACTTATGAAGAACCAATCCCGGTTGCTATCAAAGAATGTGTTTAGCATGCTTTTAGAGGTGCTTATTTATGGCACTATGTTGCACTATGTATTATAGGTGATGTTATATAGGGATTATTTATTCATTGAGCATGCAGACACTGCACGGGGTTCTGAACCTGTCCTTGAGGAAATGGCACTCAAAGTAGCACCAGTTGTATGGTGCTTTTGGGTCTGTGTTAGAGGCTGTGTTATTCTTCGGCGTTGGCCACTAAATAAATTAGACAATCACGCAAGATCACGGCAAGTTCCCAGAGAATGCTAAACATATTTAAAAAATTGGACTCAGTTTATGCAGTGAATAGTGGGCCAAATTAGAACATTTCAGGAAAAAGTCCGAATGCTACAACCACTAACGCGGAATGTTATCAAGCAAACCCAAACGCCAATGTGAGTGCCTCGTTACTGTGTGAGAAGCTACGCTATTAAAAATGTTCATGCCTGTATTTCTGATTGCTGCCATCACATATAAGTTTACAGAATGTCTGCGGCTAAGAGACATAAATTAGTGTGGGCATGTAAAAGAAAGAAATACAATAGTATTGCCCAGCCCGCACTCCCAGGCTACACAAAAAGCTGGAAACATACAACCTCTGACAAAAGAAGACCAAATGTTACCCACTTTCGCGCCACGTTACCATATGGCCACGAACATGAATTGTAATGCTTCACGTTTGTAAGAAATGCCAAGACTTTAAAATAAGATGTCGGTCTTTTATTGGTCCTTATGAACATAATTTTATTTTTCATGCAGCTAGGACAACTTCACAAGCATAAAGACAGTTAACAAAAGCAAACTTGAAGAAAATTCGTCAATGAGCTCGCGTGCTTCTGCCTTGATGCAAAATTCACAGGTGTTGCTCTCTGGAGGAGAAAGCCTGAACTAGGAACCTTGAAAGATAGGTACATAACAAAACAGCCGCTCAGCACATTAGTAAAATGATACTAGCTTGTGCATGAACTAGCTTGTGGGTCTCGGAGGCTGGGCAGAAAGTGGTACGTTACAAAACAATAACGCTGCCACATAGAAGGTTAAATACTCCCTCGTGAAATGATTAACAGGTACTTCTGAAAAACTTTAGGACAACTTCAGTGCCACATGTATAACTCCAGGAAATTTCTGAACAATAGTGACACTCAGTATTTTTTCCCGGGTAGCTACTCTAATTGCATGCAGACAATATGCACTACATTCATCGAAAGCACATTCTGCTTGTACACGTTTCGAAAGCAGGTGTCCCTGCAGATTCTCATTGCACATGGCCTGCAGCTGGCATGCAGCTGTAGATGCACTGTCTACAGAATCATCCACTGGCAAGCAGGTCAAGCAAGATGTACAGTTAACAAGCCATCCACATGATGGCACGAATACATGCTCCACATTCCGGACACCATTAATTTTGATAAATCAATTGCAGTATTTACTCGAATCTAACGAGCACTTTTTCCAATAAAACAGGTCCGAAAATTGTGTGCGCATTACAATCGAGTACGACCTTTAATCTGTGTTACCATATCGCCATCAGCATTTCAAAATGGCCGCCTTGTACGCGCTTCGAGCCTAGCTGCCATAGCTTCCTCTATGTCCTGCAGTACGTGTGCTTAGGCAATGCTTCCTTAGGCTTAGGTTAGTGCACCGTCCGTCTTCCCACTTACTGCGTTTGCTCTATCAGTATGGAAGTGCCAAGTGCAAAGACATGCCGAGTTCATCACGATGCCACAATTGAAAGGAAAGCGATCATGTGTGCGGAGACAGACGGAAATCTGGCCGCATCGCAGGCGTTCGGAGTTTCCGAAACTTGTGTGGGGGACTGGCGCAAACAGGAGAGGCGTTCTACACTGGCGGCTGCTACGTGAGGCATGGCCGCGCAGCCCCTATCTTGAAAGCGATCTGCTATAGAGACAAGAGTCTACACATCTAGGCGTATCGCGCTGTGTTCTCGTTGCTTAGTTCACGTTGAATCAAGCACAAAGGTAAATTCCCTCACTCCTGCTACCGCACGTCCTCGCTCCAGCGTTTTACAGAGTTTCCGCAGTCATTGGGTGAGACGTGTTCATGCTTGCTTGTGCGCGCGTGATACCATGCTTGTTAATTTAGCTAGTATGCTTCATACTTCGATGCTTCACCTTTCGGACGAAACTATGACTTTATTTATCGCAACTTTAGTGCATTGGGAGTAAATGTTTATTTTTTCCAAGTGAGAGAAAGTTGTATTTCTGTATGAAAGAATGAGGAGCGCAGTACTGCAATGGACTTTTCTTTTTTGGGGGTTACGGCAAACGGGTGCATGTTACAGTCTAGAGTGTTTTTTTTTCCTTTTTTTTGGTCGTGGAAAACATGTGTGCATTAGAATTGAGGAAATAGAGTACTTCACTTATTCTGGACTTTCCAATGTGAGAAGATGATTTGACAATGAAAGTATGCACAGTCAAATGCAGCAATCCCTCATTATGACGCGATCGCTTCACTCAAAATATCACTTTATCCAAAATTTCTTCCGGTCCCGACCCAAAAGCATGCATTTTAAGCCGCGTTACTCGAAGTGCACGAAGAGCTTGACCCGTTTAGAGCGAAGTGGCGAGCGGAAACATTGCCGTCGCCGAATGGCAGCGGCCCTTTTGCACATGCAGTGTCAAATTAATACCGCCGACGAATTAATTTCATGCAAGCACAGGACAGGCCACAAAAGTACCAAACCCACGACCAATGACTGCCTAGTAATGGGTACCAAGTGAGTGCCGTGTGCTTCCAGCTGTTTACTGCAGAGCGAATGAAAGCTGTCACATTCCATGTTGCACTGTGCCCGAGCCATTAATATCGGTCGCAATCGCATCGCTGGTGTCCCCCTTGATAGAATCCACACGAAAATGAAGTTTTCCTGATGCTTTGACATGCCAGAAAACCGCGGTCTTTTGTATGCTGAAAAGTGGCCAAAAGACTGCGGGCGGACTTGCGCCATAGCATTCCATGGGGTGCACTCGACGAGTTTTAGCACTTTAAAGAGCACTTGTGGTGCTGAAATGTGCCGAAAAGTACAAAAGAAGTGTCCCTCCGATTATAAGTGCCATGTTCGATGTGAGGAGCAACATTAACAGATTTGGGGAAGCCGGCCTAGAAATTTGCTCGCCATAATCGGCCTGCATCACAATAAAACGCCGCCCCTAGTTTCGTTGCACTTTTGACGGCGCAAATTGACTGATAACTTGCCGAAAACACAAAAGATATAAGCGTCGCCAGTCACGAGTCAGGCTGTCAACATAACAGGTCAACGCAAGATCGTGTTTTCCCGGTGATTTTTTCGAGCGGGTCGTTCTCCATTTGTGCCATACGACTGTAGACAAACGGTCTAAATGCATGGTAGGGTCATAGAATTTTGTTCCTAGACATTTATAAATGGTGCAGACACAGCGGTATGCAAACACCGGCACTCGCACCGAAAAAGTAGCACAGTGTTGTTGATAACGGTGCATCAAAAAACTCTCGTTTTGCAAGCTTCGCAGCTGCACACCTCAGAAAAATATTGCCTAGTGATCATGCAAAGTGCAGCTACTGCAAAACTGTTCAGTTTTCACAATCGGGCTATGTACCCACAATGAGCAGCTAATCGTTTTTTGAGCACAACAAACACAACCTCAGACTCGAGACACGGCATTTGCGGCACTTTCCAGCGTGATACTCTTGTAGTATTCCGTGACCTCTGCACCCACCCTATAAACGCGCCTCCCCCCACCTACCTTCCTCTCCTCATTTACTCTCCAGTCTGCAAGCCATTCGGATGCCAATCCCCCATCTCACTCGCCTTCATGTCAGCTCCTTTCCTTGCCTCCTCGCTGCCAGTTTCGACGTTGCTGCTCTTTCAAAGCTGCCCTCTTCCAGCCTGCCCTCCCGAGCACAATCTTCCACCAATGGGTGCGTTTCCATAGTTCCTGCTTCTTGGTCTCCACAACTGCAATTGCCTTTCTTCTGCTACACGTGAAGCCGATGCCAAGCCCACCATTGCAACCGTTGCCATCACCAGTGCGCACTGACGAGGAAAGCAAGATGCCCTGACAACATTTTGAAGCTTCTGCCTTCTGCATCGCCCGCCGCGTTCAGTCACTCTGGCGCAGACGGCACATGCATTTGGATCCGTGCTGCAGGCCATGTGATTGTGTGTTATTTGGGGTGCTTCAATAGGCTTGCCTCGCGTGTGCTTTTGTGGTCCACAGTGATAAATGGCTCTGTCAGTCTCTGGGTGAAAGTGTCTCACTTTGGAGCTCAAAGTTCTGCTGATAAAAGAAGTGGAAAAAGGTGGCATGCAGAAAACTTACATCACGAAGGAATTTGGCATACCCCTGTCTGCTTTATCAACTGTATTGAAAAACAAGGAGGCTGTGCTGGATGACTTTGAGAAGAACTTCTTGGCGAAAAGAAAGAGGAATCACGATTCGAAATACTCCGAAGTAGAAGGTGCACTTCTACAATGGCTGAAGAACACCAGGAGTGCAAATCTCCACAGACATGGACCTGCACTTACTGCAAAAGCCGAAGCATAAAGAACTCAAGTGCAGCAATGGCTGGCTTGAGCAGTTCAAGAAATGACAGGGCGTGACGTTGAAGTTGATCGTTGGCGAAAGCGCAGCCATGAACCATGACACTGCAGACGTACGGCAACAACATCGGCTCCAAGATCTACTTGAAAAGTATGAAGACAAAGACATCTACAACCTCGATGAGGCTGCATTTTTTTACAAGATGTTACCGAATTGCACGTTCATTACTATTGGCGGATCCTCATCTGGAGGAAAACAGAGCAAGGAAAGTGTCACGGTGCTGATGCAACAGGGAAGGACAAGCTTCCCTTGTTGATACAGGGGAAGGTGGAGAAGCCACGGTGCTTCCGAAATGCAACTATTCCCAAGAAATGCATATAAAGAAGTAACAAGCGAGCATGGATGACTGCTGCTCTTTTTGAAGACTTCGTGTGCCTTCTGGATAGACGGTTCAACGCAAAGAATCGGCAAGTGCTTTTCATAATTGACAATTGTCAAAGCCATGGGAAGATCAACAACCTCAAGGCGATCACTTTGAAATTTTTGGCTGCGAACACAACTGCAGTATTGCAACCGATGGATCAGAGCATCACTGAGACCACCCGGAAGCTGCACCGCAAGGCTCTTTTGCAGCGTATGCTCACAGCGTATGACGCCAGCAAGAGGTACAACATTTATTTGCTTGGTGCGATCCATTTGCTGAACTTTTCATGGAAAGAACTCACACCTTCGAAGGTCACTAACTGCTTTGGAATACTGGCTTTGACCCCACCATCGTCAACGACCCTGATGATGACCAGACTTACAGCAATCTGCTGCACGTCTGGTTAAATTGGTAGCAACAAATTGCCGGCCAAGAGGTAGAAGGCGACTTCAAAAGATTCGAATTGGCCGACGCTGCTGCTCCTGTGTTCACCCCAGCGACAGATGCGGAGATACTGTTGTGGTCGGCCGTTCGCCCTGCGAAACCCTTCGGTCACGGCTCGCACGATAATGGGGAACAGGCCGACGGCCTTGTCAAAATGGTTATCGACACGGATCAATTATGACCAGCACGGGACTACCTCATTCAGGAGAGGTTTGAGCAATTGGCAATGATACGGCTGTCACCTGTAAGCTGCACAAATTGGACGCGTCCAAGCAGGAGACGCGGTCAGTGAAATGATGTGGCTGTCACCTGTCAGCAGCACAAACCGGTGTGTCCAAGCCGGAGACGATGATCCGGCCATCACCTGTCAGAATACGATCGGAGTCAGCATATGTTCCCCTCCTTTCCCTGTTTGTGCCCAGGATGTACGTGCATTTCTGACCAAGTTCCCCTTTTAGGGAGGGGCAACCTACCTCCGGATTGGTGGGACCTGATGTCATTGGTCTCCTGACACCAAATTGGTGGGACCAGATGTCATCGGCCTCCTGACACCAGATTGGGGGAAGTGACTAAACAATGCTCACGCAAGGTATAAAAGGAGCTACGGACGGCGGGAGTGATCGGCAACTACCACTTCCTCATCAACTTTTCTGTATTACTTTGCATTTTCTTCTGCTTGTGTAAATATATGCGTGTTTGTCTAACGTCCTGAATATCGAACCCAGCCTCACGTTCACTTACCCCGCCATGAAGAAAGAGGATCCCATGTCTTCGAACCTCGAGTCGCAACAGTACTAATTGACATTGTTGGTGGCCCCGATGAGGACGAAGAACTGGCAGACAAAGAGCCATGTGAAGTGCCGACTATGGTGCAGATGCAAGAGTATCTATGCCTGCTACGAAATAGCCTGCTGCGAAATAAGGTTGAATGCATTGGGCGGCAACCACGGCATTGTGTAATGCTTGGTCAAATCAGAGCAGGGGTTGCTCGCGCACGGTAAGAACTTGAAACAGCCAAAGCTCACTGCATTTTTTTCACCTATGAAGTTTTTCTTCACTGAATACATTGTATTTTGACTTCCTCACAGTTGTGGGACAATTCAAGATCAACTGCTTTAGCTTTTCTCGAGTGGTCGCTTATACCAAATTACCACTTATAACGAACTTTTTCGCCATCCCGCTTACTTCGTTATAATGAGGGATTACTGTACATTCATATGGATTTCACAAAGAAGAGCCTGTGAGTTCGATAAAGCATGTAATTCATTATGAAAGTCTTATAAATTCTTACAACTAAAACATGTCTTCTTTTTTTGAATATAGGAACTTGCTTTAGTGGGAAAAATGCTGATCAGCTATTAGGTGAACAAGCTGACATTGTGAAATTATATGCTCATTAACCGGTGCACATAGACCTAAACAGGTTGTGCGAGCTGATGTTTATGCACACAAATTTTTTTGAGATGCTCTTGCCATTATTGAGTTTCCTACAACAATTACTAGAGAGAACTCTGGCGCTAGGATTTATGGCAGCTACAAGCCTGGCAGTTCAGCCAGCATGGCAATGATGGCTACTACATGGACCTGCCTAAACATAGTCTTGCTGGCTTTGTACGGCTTTGCAACTTTGCAAATGAAATTGTTTTAAGAAAATATTGCATTACGAACAACAAATGGTAGTGATTATGCATATATGACATCTTATCATCTTTTATGCTTAAAAAAGTAAGATTTCTTCGAAATTTAAACAGAGGCAGATGAAGCATAGTAAATAAAGCCACAAGAATGTCTCAAGCCATAAGCATGAAGAAACCATCATTCCCATAGTAGTTGAATGGTCGCAGTTCCACAGTAACTTTAGCAAGAAACTCTACACTTTGCACAGCATGGCTTGTCTTGGTGTCTGCTGCAGCACTAAAGCATACAGGACACCATGGCAGAAGGAAAAAAAAAATCTTTTTTTTCCTTCTTTCATTGCAGGCGAGGCAGTGGTGTGCAGAAATGTACCTTGCGAACTTCCTGCTTTCCTTACTGTACTTAGCCGAGTCTGGCACACACCACTCAATATAATCCGGTCTAAAATGCATACACCAGTCAGAGCCATGAAAAGCTTAGTGCATAAAACAATTTCTTCATGACGAGGATTTACTGTACATCAGTGTTTCAATATAAAAAATTCACGTTCAGTACGATTCTAAATACAATGTATCCAAAAGACTGGAAAACATAAGCTGCAAAATAATGCAACAACAAGAAGCATAAGCAGTCTCTGTCCTCGCTTTCAAGATGCGTAAGCAGTCTCTGTTCTCATTTGAAATAGTGACAAACTGCAATGAATATGATGCATGCTACTTCATAACCAAGCTAGACAGCGGGCAGTGTCAGCCAACTCACCATTATGTTACGATGGACAAATCCACGGCGCAGCCTAGCTGGCCTAAGGTGTGGGTACTCTTCAGTGCTGGTTACACGTATGTTCCAGACCTTCTTCCAGGCATCGTATAAGGGCTCATGAACAGGGTACACACCGGAATGATGAGGTGCCACTGAATAGCCAGAGTCTGTCTGGATACGGTGCTTCTGTCAACAACAAAGGGAAGCTGTTCTTTAGTCGACATTACTTCAAACTGCAGCATGCTGCACAGTTATAAATTACAATCTTAAATGCATGCCTTTATGCAAGAATTGGGATCTATACACAAGCAATTACGTTTTCCATGTAGAACCTTATCAATGGAAAATCACCATCCTTTTACCTTGGCAAACTCACGATTGAGCCTCATTTCAGTCTCTAGTAGCGTCACATTGTCATAAAGATGAGGCTGGCTATGGCTCCACATGTGACAAAACCACCAGAACTCGTGGGCATGAGCTAGGGTAAAAGCAAAACAGTCAAGATTACAAATAAGTCTTGCTTGAAATAAAGGGACTCAATGTCGGTGAAGTGAACCTGGAACTCACAGAGCAGCATGTCATCTCCTTTATTTTCCTCGTGTGATCCACGATGGTAAAATTTCCCAGAAAAGCCAAGATTGAAGCGGAAGCCATGAATTAATTTCCGGAACTGTTGCTGTGCATCCAGTAGTGCCTAAAAAATTTTTAGACATGTTAAATACTGTGCATAGGCAAGCAAGTTGCAAAGAATTACAGAAGCAAGTACGCAGACATGCCAACCATGAATTGGTAAAAGTACTAAGATCGAAGCTAGAAAACTACTGAAATTTGGATGCTGAAATAGTAAACATGTGAAACATGCCAAAATATGCTTTAACACATGCAATGTTGCCCTTCATTCTTCTTTTTAAAGCAAGAAAATGCACCAATATTGTATTTTCAAAAATGCACGAACAAGTGATTTTAACTGCGGAATGGTATATTAAGCAAAACAGAAATATTTCATAGTTTTTTTCCGCTGTTGACAATGCCATTGGACCAATTCTTGCATTTCTTTGTAGTGAAATGCAACAAGATATTATGTCTACTAGGGTAGAAAACCTTAAAATCCCAGTGGTCCACACTACAAAAAATGTATACTTCTGTCCTTGCAGGATTTCATACTGCATAAGAGATGTACAGATTAACAAAGAATAAACGCAGAGTAAGAAGAAATAAACACTTGAAATTACTTTTCCAACATCCTGTCACTGAAACTCAGCAACAACACACAAGGTGCACTTAGCAAGAACAATGGTAGCCACTCTAACCATGATCAGGGATACAAAGCTAAATTCAATGTTAAGCAACACAGAGACAAATGTGCTGAAATTGGTAACCGTGAGGTTAATTATTGGATGCAAGTAAAAAATGACAAATTGACTGGAATCATATAATATAGCAATTATGAATAGGTGCTAAACATCTGGAATTTAATAATTTAATTTAATAATATCATAAAACTTGGCAGGTACGCATGCCAGGATAATACAGCATTTTTTCTAAACAGGAGCACTGACGCCTTGGAAGATCTCTGGGAGATGCTGCTGTCTTGCAGTGTAATTGGGCTGATATTTGAGTTTCAGCCAGCAAGTACAGGGAGTCTCTGATGAAAGCAAAACAAGGAACATGCAGCTCATGCTCCATTACTATGTTTTGCTGGCACCAAAAGTCTAAATAGCCATAAGACACGAAATGCAGCGCTGTACCCTGTGAACATATAACCAGCCAATGCTAGCAGCTTGCGTGCCTAATCTTTATTGCATTTGCCAGTGCTTCTGATAGCCTAAAAAAAAAAAGAAAACTTCCGAATTGAAGCAATACCACATCATCAAGCAATAATGCCAGCCTGGAGCCCTTTGATGGCAAAATATAATTGTCAACGAGGCAATGCTAAAAACAGAAAAGAGGAATTAACCTGCACATCATGGGTCATCATACGACTGCCCCGCTCAGCCACAAAGATGTCATCGATGTCTATGAGAAGGTAGCGCTGCAGGGGCAGACTCAGCTTGCCATGTGAGAGAAAGGAAATTGAATCCAAGAATAGCAATTTGTGCAACCAGAAGCCAAAGCCATTTCCAAAAATAACCCTCTGGATGCCATCGAATCTCCCTATGTCCTGAAAGGCAAAGAGAAGAAAAAGAATGTAACCCACTTGATGAAACATATTTCAAGGCATTTGCTCCAAACTTGTTCCAATTAAAGTTAAAAACATCGATAACCATAACATAATCTCTAATACTAAATGCGAAAAATTGCAAGGGCATTAAATACACTTCTTAGAAGACAACATTATTTTGCACAATGCATGATCTGAATGCTGAAAAGTAAAGAAGATACCGCAACCAGTTTACTCCCTTCATTTATTGCACATTAAGGGGGTAATGACACCACAGAGATCATGGTTAATATGGATTCTGCTATACAGTCCTCATGTTAAAAGAAATGCCTCACATTCTACATGTCACATATGTCAGGAAAATGTCACAGCAGTCGTGGCACAAACAATCTGATTGGGTACATTCCTTTTTGGAATAAAAAAGAAAGCAATGATCTGAACACATTAGGCAGAATACAAATGCAACTATTGAAGCAGTATCCGTCTTTGCCATCGCCAACAATATTTGCCACGAAATCGAACTACAGGTGGCAGCACCGTCACCACACTAGGGTGGATAGGCGGTCAACAACACGCATTGAAATGTACATGCAGGCTGTGAACTATTTGGCCTGGTAATCTTGTAATGAAACATGCCAACTGCCATGAACTGACCTTATATTGCCCTCAAATTGCAGATTTACTTTAAAGAAGTGCAAACTGTCATTGAGCAGTGGACTGGCACTCAGCCACACATTCTATTTTGGCACTTTCTTAAGGATTTTCGTGTGCTTTGCCTATTCTGTTAATATTGTTGTGCAAGTTAAATACTACTTAATTCTCTGCGAATCATGCACTGCTTTCAAGAAGTCTGCATTCCTATACAGTGAAGGTAAAGTAGCAAGTTAATGGGTACTCTACGTCATCAATTGTACGCACATATCTCCGGTTTCTTTCTCTTTTCTATTTTTTATTCTCTCTGAAATGCAATTAAGTAAGCTAGGCCACTGTGAGCGACAGTAAATTAGTAGGATGATCAGGTTGCTTCAGACGAGATTGTTTTTATAGTCCTTGCCCGCTTACATGCACGACAGTGATACAACAAAGATGCAATTAATTGAGGAGCTAATCTGATTAGTTTGTTTTTATTTGCAGGTAAAAGTGGCCACTGTGCTAACAACGCCACAGTCAAGAGCAAAAGCAAATTGTAATAGCCGAACTTTCAACTCAGTGTTATGACATCCTGTGTTTACAGACTACCGTTTCATACATGATCCTCATATAATGCCCTATATTAGCTTTAATTTCGTAGCAGCGAACCACAGTACAAAAGCCTATATTTTAGTTGTGAGGCAGAATGAATTCACCATAGTGGTTTCAAAACCACATGTTAACCTTTTAAGGATCAATGCCGTAAATATATGGTGCCGCAGACAAATTCCAAATCGCCAGTGCCATATATTTATGGCGCCGTCTGCACATGTGAAAACTGCACCAATTTTTCAACTCTTTATTGAACAGCAAGTACTGCCACCTTGTGTGGATACAAGGAATTTTTTTTTTTTTGCTCCACAGTCTATTGGTTTTCATTCCATGGCTTCTTCATGTTGGCATTTCAGCAACTGCTAGTGCATCCACGCGTGCGAGGCCATGTGGCAGTTAGTTTTCGCCTCGTCCCGTGAGCCATTTCCGTTCGTTGCATTCGTAAAATATGACGTCTGTCTGGTTTCGAATCTCTCAAAAGGTCACCACTAGATGGTTGTTTGTTGCTCACTGGGCTGCATTTACCTAGATCTGTTCGCAGGTAGGTGCCGGTACTGTATTTACTCGCATAAAGATCACACTTTTTTGTCCAAAAAGATTGACGCAAATTCAGGGGTGCGATCATTACACGGGTTAAATTTCCCGCGAAAAGAAACATTTTCTTTTTCCTCTCGAATTTGCTGCGGGATGACAATGGGTCAACAAGCAGGCGGCTGCTGCTGTCAGTGCGGGACACCAAAACAAAAATGGCAGCCGGCAGAGCAAGCCGAACGCGCCGAACACGATTATTTTTCGTCTCGTGAGTATATTACGAGCATTGAAACAGTTTCTTCTGTATCAGTAATGAATAATATCGTTAATATCGGCAAGTTTGCAACAATAACGTAGCCATGTCCACTTTGAGGGGACAGAAACAGAGGTGGGCGTGCTTAGTTGCCAGTGACAGAAACCCATGGCGGGCATGCTGCGGAAACTGCAGCATTTGTCTTCACTGCTATCCTAATATGGCACACTTCCGCTAAGGGTGGGCGAATATCTTAGCTGTGTTACAAGCGTCAGCATATGAATAGGGTACACTTCTAACGTATCGGTGTAAACATGGCCACTGTCGTTGCCGCTCGCAATTCGTTGCGTGCCCATGAGTGCAGACGAGAAGAAGTGAAAGGTGCCTTTTATGTTCTTGTTGTTGACCAAAACCATTATGAAGTCTACAAATAATAAAGCCGAGGCAAGTTAGGTTGTAGCTTTTTTTTTCATGGAAGTATGGAAAGTGATGAAAGGAATGAAATGGGACATCTGCTTAAGAATGTTGGGTGCGTGCAGACTGCTTGGTATGTCTTCAAGAGTCCTTCGTGTAGCATTCAACAGATCATAAGCGCAATCATCATTAGCTAGACTTGGCACACAACATATCGCTGCGACAAGTTCAGGGTGCGATCATTACACGGGAAAGAAAAAAATTGAATTTTGACGACAAAATTCAGGGGTGTGATCCTTATGCGAGTGCGATCATTATACGAGTAAACACGGTATATACATATGATGCTGCCATACATGAACGATGCTGCCATGCCTGCGTTTCTTTTCTCGAGACTTGGGTCGTGAAAACTGGTTGCCAATCATTGGAGACAGAATGAAAGATTACTGAAAGTCTCCGACTCCTTTGGTTTTTCTGACGCGTGCACAACTATTGAGTTTTCTTGTATGTGCTCACATAGACGGGTCGATTATGTTATGGGCGCGCATGCTGGTTGGTTGTTCTGCTGCAAGGGAGTCGAGTGGCGAGTCCTTCGATGCGGACTACTAGTCTACTACCCAAGTGCACAATCAGAATATCTCCTTGCTATATCTATTTCAAAGTATATCTCCTTTATTTTTATTATAAGTAGTATTTATGGAAACTCATCTGTATTCGTGAATAAATAATGCATGTTTACCTATAGAAAATTTTTTCTATAACATTATGGTGACTGCAAAAAATTGCGGTAAATTTTTTTCTAAGTAGGTCCACCGTATGAACATTTTAAATCTGCAACAAAAAAATTCAACCCTGAGGGGGGGGGGGTCGCATTTGGCTAAAAAAAACGAACCTCAGAGGGTTAACTGAACACCTCTGGTTGTGTAACACTGAGCAAGGGTCATGCAATTATTGAAACTGTTATAATACATGATTTATGATTATATGTTTATATGCACTATGTACGTCCACGTCCTGTCCTTTACGTTCGTCATTATGACACCTACGCACAATATAATCATGAATGTACACCAACCAGCCCCATTCATTGCTTTACTAAATGATATAATAGTTATCGTATAATAAAGTGTATGACACAATACAATATGAGTGCATGCTTACGATTCTTTTTTCTACTGCTGAGTGATATCATGCCACCCCGTTCATGTTTCGTGGTGTCAGAGATTGTGGAAGGATCAACACATTATGACAAGTCACTAAAGTGCGACATTCTCGTCTCACTGCTACCACTTCATTTAATTAAAAAGAAATAAAATGCTCTTCTTTTTTTCATGTACTCGAAACACAAAGTGATAATAAAATTGATATGATTGTGGCAAGCAGAGGCTGCGACAATCACACATCACGTGCTCGACACAGGCAGTCAGTCACTGATCTTACTACAGCGTAAAGAAAGACGGCAGTGCAAGGCTAAATAATTTTGTACATCGTCACAAAGTGCAGACCAGCAGTTGCAACTATGCTACAAACACAGAAGAAGCTGTCTTTAAAGATATTCACGCCGCACATGCACATGTAAACACGGAGTGCCCAGTAGACGACGTGCGGTGCAACCCATACTATCCATGGTTCAGCCAGTGCCCGCCAGGCGAACACTCTGCTCAATCTCACAGCCAATAGTGGTTAAGATGCATTTCCATAGATCACCTTTCAGTTTTAATCCCTCTTCACTTTTTACTGGGCTTGTATCATGTTGTACATTAAAACATCTGCTTCTAGATACACATCAGTGCCAGCCAGTTTTCGCATTCAAATCCTTGTTTGGAATGACAAGGGTATGGTGAATGCATGACATTCAAGAATGGAATTTGGAAACAGGTGAATTAGGTGTACCCATGAGCAAAGCAGCTCCTGTGACAGACTAGACAGAAAAGAAGGCGTGAATCATCAGTAAGCTCTTGATGAGGGCTAGTTGGTTCATATTTAGAACTGAGGTTGAACAGAGTGAATAAAACAAGGACACAAAGAAAGAAATACCACAGACAAGCGCTGACTGCCAACTGGAAATTTATTAGAAATTCTCCAGCCATTTTATACCTTTTCCAGCAAAGGTATGCGTAAACTAGTCGCATCTACATCTAAAAAATTAGCAACATCATAATCTTTCATGCAAAAAAGCTATTTCTTTTTCCGACAAAGTAAGAGAGGGAGCGCTTACACACTTATCTCCTTCCTTTGATATGTGATATGCCTCCATTATTTTCCTTTCCTTCTTACCTTTTCCTTTCCCTATGAATTTAGTTTTTTTCAAATATGGGAGTGCAAGGACACTTGTTGCAATGTCCTGCTAAATGACTCTCATAGCCATTCTTTATGTTACTGCTATGCTGACGAGCTCTATCATCGAAATCCTGTCTCATTTGTCCTTATATAAGTTTTTCCACAGCTCAGTGGTATGCGATAGATAATGTTGTGCCTGCAGTCAGTGAAAGGAGATTTATGATTGGTGGTGCACAGGGGCCTTTTGAGCATTTTCATACGATCGCATCAAGGAAAGCTTGCACGGGGCACCAAGAAGTACATTAGCACTATGTCTATTGGAAAGTTATTTTAGATTGCGTGACAACTTGTGCAAGTACGGCACCACGTATGTGCGCTGGTATCTTGTCTTTATTCTTTTCCTTTGTGTGCTGGTTCCAATCTTATTATCCATTCTTTCTGCAAGATGGCTTGAGCAAAGTGTGAATGAAGCGAAGTTTTTTAAATCAGATACTAGCATGATTACAGAATGCAGGTTTTTCTCGTTCTGTCATCACTTCAGTATGCAAAGCCATCTTGCAGAGAGAAAAAGGATTGGAACCAGCACACAAAGAAACGAGTAAAAAGAAAAGACCAGCGCATGTGGTCACACAATCTAAAGAAAGTTTCCAATAGACATAACGTTGATTTACTTTTTGGTGCCCCGAGCAAGCCTTCCTCGACATGCAATTGTATGAAAACACTCGAAAGGCCCCTACCCACCCAATCATAAATCTTGTTTCACTGACTGCAGGCACAACACTATCAGATACCGCTGAGCTGTGGAAAAACTTATATAGGACAAATGGGACAGTGTTTCAATGACAGAGCTCATCAGCACAGCAGTAACATAAAGAATGGCTATGGGAGTCATTTAGCAGGACACTGTAACAAGTGTCCCTACACTCCCATATTTGAAAAAACAAAATTCATAGGGAAAGGAAAACGTAAAAAAGGGAAATAACAGAAGCATATCACATTAGAAAGGAAGGAGACAAATATGTAAGAGCTCCCTTTCTTGCTTTGCCAGAAAAAAAAATAGCTTTCTTGCATGCAAGATAATGACGTTGCTGATTTTGCAGATGTATATGCGACTGGTGTATGCATGCCTATGCTGGAAAAAGTATAAAATGGCAGGAGAATTTAAAATAAACTTCCAGTTTATTTTTCGTATGTCCAAGCTGCCTTGTAGTCTTGAAGCCCCTTTTACCACGGGCACCCTGTGGATGCTCCATATTGAACATGACTGTACATATTTTCTGCAACCATAAGAGGTAGGATAATTGAGATTGTACTGCATAATAACGAAGAGAATTGCACATAATGTACTAGGATATCATTTTTGGCCCTTAAGTAAAGGCATTTCTTCAAAGGTACTAACTACAAAAACAAACAAAAGATCTCTCTCGTAAATTATAAACAAGTATGACCAAATTTACTGCCTTTGTGCAGCTAGTAATTACCATGTCATCAAGGCACTGTTCATAGGACAAAAATACCAGAAAAACAATTACCTGTACAACAGTAGTGTGCGGTCCATTGCCATCAGCAATATCATCATGCTGTGATCTGGCCTGTGCCAAGGGAACAAAAGTAGAATGGTTGGGCTGAAACACTGTCCAATCTTCACCAGGCAAGTTGCCAGAAAATGTTTCTCCAGCCCGAGCAATCCTCAAAATTGATGACAGAGGGTTCAGCTGGTAGTCCTTCAGGGCCATGTTTGTGTGCATGTACAAAGGAAGACCTGTTCAAAAGACAGGAGGAGGATGACACCAATTACATGCAACAACTATGTGATACAAAGCATATTAAGTATTCTCTTCGCTACCAAATCTGCAAGTAAAGCCCAAGAGATAATTAAAAAGGATAAATGTGGTATGTATTACAAAGGCTACCTTGCCAGCATCCCACCTGCTGACTTGAATAAGTGCCATCTTGCAGCTAGGGTACAGCTATGCAAACTAGAATGTGGAGCATGAAGAGAGTCCCTGTGCAGCTGTCACTGAGAGCCAGCACTCATGGCACTCAGAACTACACGCATTACAATGAGAATGAGAAACAGAGAATACCAAGGTAAAGATGCCTGGAAAGGAAGCCCAAAATGTATAGTACAAGGGCACAGTCAATGCATGTCAACATTCACACACGACTGCAGAATACCAGGGCATACGTATGACAAATATGCTACACATCCATGAGCTGAGGAACAAAGGAAAGTAGACATATTATGCTAGGCAAGGTCCCTAAGTTCAGAAGCAAAACACTGTTTTATGAAAAGCTATATCAAAGAAGCATGCACCTAGTAGCCTAAAAATTAAATTCTGAGGTTTCACATGACAAAACCAAGATATGATTATGAGGCATGCCATAGTGGGGGACTCAGGATTAATTTTAACATGCACCCAATGCACTGTACATGGGTGTTTTTGCATTTCGCCCCCATCGAAAAGCGGCCTCCACAGCTGGAATTTGATCCCGCACCTTCAGGCTTAGCCACGCAACGTCCTAGACACTATGCCACCACGGCAGGTCCGCCTAGTAGCCTTTTGGCATCTTCTGTACATTAATCATCCCATCAAATACCTCCAATCAAACAGATTCGAACATTAACTGCTAGTTACTAATGCACAGACCTATCATTTCCTTGTCTGCCTAAGTGAGACAAGCGACGAGCCTACCATTTACATTACAGCCCCGCAACAAATATGCACTTTTTAAATAGAGAAACAAATAATTTACATAAAGCATGCTTTGGCATCTGCAAATTTATGAACGTTTGTTGAAAAAAATGTACAATATTATCAATATCATGCACAAACTAACAGGATAGCATGGTGAAGGAAGTATAAATGTTAGTATTATGCACAGTTCTTTCCAAGAGGTCTAGCCAGTTCCAACATGACCAGAGTCAGTGCATGTTAGGCTTTGTGGCAGCACTTAAGTTGGCAGCACAGGCCTGGCTTGATATTCTAGTAACAATAAAGATGTCAAGGGACTCTACACTAAACAGGCAAACAAGTTCAGGCAACAGCAGTACCACCACAAAGCCTAAATAATATCCTGGTCACTGCAGCAAAGAAATACGCTTTTATGCAAAAGACAGCACATTTATGCGACATTTGGGTACGACAGGCCTGACTTCACAACACAATTTTTGTTATCACAAATGAGAGAGTGTAATAGACTATCAAAAAAAGTGGAAGGCGGGGTTTGGCAACACCTGGGTCTGAACTGAAAATTAACACAGAGGAAGAATTTTTGAGCAAACACAGGTCGCATGAAAATGTCATATTGGGCATAAGATGGGCACTCAGAACACACCAGGAATTAAATAATTATATTATTGATGCAGCTACAAGTTGCCAGATATATTGCGTGTCTCATTACTCAATAAAGCTTTGACTGGGGCTAGCTGGTATGGCATCTTTCTGCTTGCTGCACTATACTGTTATACGAAGGACAATAAAGAGGCAGACATACATGTGCGCACATGTGTGTCTGTCTCTTTTTTGTCCTTTGTATAACAGTACAGTTCCGCAAGCAGAAAGTTCTCATTACTCAACAAACCCTGCCGGTGATTGTTTTTGCCTGACACAGCAGATCAAGAGTGCATGCTCCTGATAAAGTGCTTGTTGTGCTACATAAAAGTGTTTTTCCGAGTGTGAAAGAAGCCCGTAAATGCATGCAAAATTGCTGCGCAACTGGCTGCTCAAGGCCCTTTGCATGTATTCGTGGGCTACTTTCACACTCTGAGAAACACTTTTATGTAGCACATATTCAGCAACAGAAAGCTGTATCGGGAGTTCTTCATGTTGCTCTACAATTTTCTCATTGATACTTTTCATCTAATAATATTTGAGAAGTTGATTAATTGATTAAGGCTAATTATCTAATAAAGCATAACGAAAAACATAATTTGAGAATCTCCAAGCAACGGCAAACAACATTACCTTGGTTCTATCCAGCTACATGGCATTCACATAATTTTAAACTCTGGCTAAACTTAGCTGGGACACCCTGTATACATACTCTCCCTACTCCTTCAACTCATAAAAACTACATAATTTTGCTAAAAACACAGAAGAGGCTTTAACAGAAGGAGGACAACACTGTGATTCCAAACCATGTTCAAAGAATCAAAGATTTGAAAACCTTTTTCCAAGCAACAGTACAGACTGACTCGGAGTATTAGTGCTGTGTTTTGACACTATAATAGTGCCATTACATCACTTTATTACCTTAATACGGAGGTCTAAGATGCTTGAAGGGCCCCTCACCAAGCCGCATAGCAAATTTCGGTTATACGCTGGAAGTTGTTACATGTCCTCTAGGGAGATCAGTGCCGCAAACTCATGATTTCAAGAGGCGAGGGCCAATGCCAAGAGTGACACTCTCTCCACTTGCCCCGTCAGCCTCCGCAAGCGAAATTTTTTCGCTATGTTGTCCCAGACCAGAGCTTGAGAATCGTGTGACGTGTACGTCACGGGCCTCGCCTTCATTTTCTTTCCTCGCTTCTTTGCTGCACGGCGCACTTCTGCTGACGCCGTCACACGTGATCTGCTGCGTTTGTCTCGTTTTGCATCGCACACGATTTTGCACGCTGCGCCCGAGAACATCTGACTAGTGGTATAAGTCAGTGTTGAGGCAGACACAAGCGGTTCATAGAGCATGATTGTGCGCTGGAACACAGTAGAAAATGACATACTTTCGGTACCTGCGCGCGACTGCACGGCGTTGGAACACGCAGACAATACGGAAGTACAGCTCTCTTGCTGTGGTGCGAAGCAAAACAAGAACATGCAGACATTAGGTTTGTGTCTTTATTACTTCTCTAAGCTTTAATTTGTCTATTGAAGCAACAAATTACACAAATAACAGATGTTGCCTTGAATAATTCTCGAAGTCACACGTCACTACACGCGACGTCACAGCAGTGCGATGTACATAGGGTGCACTTGTGCGATATATATAGATCACCAGCTGGGAGTGCGGCGCCCCCGAGGAAAAGGGCAAACGGCATTCGGTTTGAAATTTCAGCTCTTCCTGCGGCGTGTAGCAATGCAATATTTAGCAGACATGAGCGTTAGCGCACATTGTATGCATGGCGCTTGTCAGGTCAACATGGCCAGACCTGGTGAGGGGCCCTTTAAATAAGCCTCTTAAAGGGGCCCTGAACCAATCTTTATTGAAGTCGGGACATGCATTGAAAGTTAAAATCCGGTATTTCAGAAATACTTTGCCATGAAAAGTACTTCAATGTGTTCAGCAAAAGCGGAGTTATTGGAAATGAAACAGCCACTTCGTGGTGCTTCCGCTCCTTCTTCAAGGATTTGTACTGTGAAGGCTACGGCATAGTGGGGCGCGCCCACAATACTCCGCCTATTGAATGTCACCGTGGCACAGTTCAAATATGATTTTAGATGTACACATAGACGCCACTACTTTGGATTTTCGTGCCTACAACGTGCCAAACACTGTTGTCCTCAGTGAACCACAGTGAGCGCAGACAGTGGACTCGTCGTGGCCCCCCACAGCGGCTGTGACATCTACACTACGTAGCAGACCGCAGCTACATGTCACTGTAGTGCGTATGCACAACGTTTGCTTTGTGCACGAAAGCGCTTGAGTGGGCTCGAGCGCATGCTCACGCGCTCCAGTCTGGCCATTCTATGCAGTGCAGACCGCCTTTGTTCTGCACCAGCTTGATCGTCGAATAGTAGCCACATACAACTTGTGCATTTTGAAGCCCTATCAATAGCTCAATACGAAGCAAAATCTGTCAAGGCATCTAACCAAGAGCGGCCACGAGTGAGAACGTGCTTGCAAGCATGTGTCTGGTATGACCTTAAGCGCTTTCCTTTCAGACGTCGTTGGCACGCGGTGAAGTTGGCTGCAATTGTTTATTTTCTTTGTGCCCGTGTTGCGCAGTTTATTTAAGTATCGCAATGTTCGAGGCTAGTTGAGTGTTTCAAAACAAGTAGAAATTTGCGAGACCTGATACTACGACACCGATAAGCAGGGTGGCCAAAATTTAATTTCTACGCAGGCAGCCACGGCCAAGCGTGAGCAGACGGTAGTTCGCTTCTTCCGGAAGTACGTAATTACATTATCGAAATCAGATTACTGCTTCATTCAGCCTGCTTATTAAATTGCATCAATAAATATACACAGTAGCAATAGGAAGAAGTGCACTGCTCCAAACACCCTTCTTGATTAAATGAACTGACAACCAATTTTCATGGCACCCATTTTTTTTAGTGCAATGAAAAGCTTACTGGTCAAAGTGTCTAATCATGAACTGCTAATGCAGAAGACGCCATGGAACATTTCTTATCAGAATTTTTCAATCTACAGTGAGGATGTAGTCGTTCGCTGGAAGCATAATGAAAACGGTGTAGGTGAGCGCAACAGTGATTATATGCTGGCATTGGTGGGAGGCAGATGACAAGCGTGGCCATAGCTGTTACAAAGTATGATTTTGTTGATCATGTCGATGTTCCTGCGATTCATGTTTTCTGAATTGTTAAAATTGGCTGAGATGTTCACAGCACCGTATGCTACCCGCAGGCTGTGTTTTTTTACCAAGCCCAAGGGGTGGTTCAGGACCCCTTTAAGAAAAAAAGGCAATAAGCATGGTCTAGCTAGCAGAATAAAAACATGCACATGCATGTGCGCATTACAGTAAGTATATATGATTGCCTTTACCATGACATGGCCCTGAAAATTTTCAAAAATATATGGACAACCAAGAAATTAGTCGTATCAGCAATGATGAAGACAGTTTAAAACCCATTTTCCCAGTGGCTGTCGAAGTGATATAAGCTTCAAAGCATACAATTAACAGTACAGTGAACCATTCCAGAAAACAGTACTACTATGCCAAATTAAATTCAATACAGGAGAAACATTTTAAAAGTGTTAACTCGAGGGAGGCAAAACACAAAAGCAATAACAAGATTTTAAGGCAGATACGCCAATCCATGACTATGCCAAATTATGGGTGAACACATCCATTTCATTAAGAGGAACTAAAATTGCAGCTGTATTCAAAATCTACTGTTTTTTTCACTTACCAGAGAGCTGTGCACCTGTATAGGTGTCCTCGCGTGGTCGAATGAAGCCAATAATGCCGACGCTGTACTCCCGGCAGTACTTGTCAATGAGCTCCCTATTCCACTTGTGCATGGCGAGGTATTTTTCAAAGTTCTCAAAGACAATCACGGCAAACTTGCCCTTGTCCAGGTTTGTGAGCACCGGCAGCGTCTTGCCCGTTGTCTCCACCTTGAAGCGGAAGCGGCTTCCCTCAAGGATTTCACAGATCTGCTTGCCCAGCTTGGAGAATTGTGTTTCCACAAACACCAGTACGCGAGGGTCAAGGCGGAGCTGCGCACTGGAGGCATGTACATTGGCAGCACTCTGCTCGCGAGGTCCACTTCCATCAAGCTGCGAGCGGCATTGGAAGGTGGGGCGTGGTGGCACGGGTGACCGCAGGAGACCCCCGAACGAGTTGTGGTTGATGACATAGACAGACAGGAGTAGAGAGCAGAGGCCCAGGGCCAGTGCCCCGAGCATGCAGCGCCGGATGCTGAGTTGGCTGGCATGGCACCAGGGAGACACGGCACTCAGGCTTTCCAGAAGCATGGCTCAGCCGCCAGGAGCCATGCTCCAGGTGGCACCCGCCAGCTGTGCCTTTCACATCCTGTTCCAAAAGATGCACACCCCATTATGACTCTCACGGATGCCCACAACAAGGGCCTATCATGCACAGGCCAATGCAAACAAGTCCAAACAACCCCACCATTCCCATTTAAAGTAGACGCTTGAAAAAGAACATTCATCCAGGCTGGACAGAAACAGTGATAAAGGTGATGCATCACCATAGCTCTTGCACTACTATAACAGTTTTACACAAGATCACTTGGCATCAAGAGCTGCTTCAAGACAGAGCCTATTCTTTACTTCAATGTTAAAACAGGCCACTTTATACATGCACGCCAGGAGCACCCAATAGTGCTTGTTGTCATGCTGTCTGGTCTTTAATAAAGGCCAATTTTGTGGCAAAGCTCCCCTTTAGAATAAACTACAAGCAAACGTACAGCCTACAAGGGAATGCAGGTGAGCTAAAAAAGCTGTATGAGCAGTGATTTATGTATAATGGTGGCACATCTAAATGGAGGTTGCTGGGTGAACAAGATGGAGTGTAAACAATGATTACGACTTGCATCAAATGATTGAGAACTACAACCAGCAAAGTCTGAGGATTGATGATTAATATGTAGAAAACTAAAGCTATGTTTGTGATGATGTTGATTGTGTTGCCGCAGAAAGAAGGATAGCATGGCCACAAGAAAGCTGTGTGCCGTGCAAGAAAGTGACCCTCAAGAACTGTAACAGCAGCTAACTGACTGGCGGTTACAGAGCTCACAGCCATCGAATACCGGGTGTCTTGCTTGCTGTGTGGACCTGATGGCCAATGTACCAGCGGACTTATACAGCTCATGGCCTGTGGATCTGGTGGCCAGCTGTTATAGCAGCCTGGTGTACTGCTGCCTGCTCTGCAGACCAGGTGCTTTGCTGTCATAGCGACATGGTGTCTAGAGTGCTGTTCGGAATGGATGGTCCGATGTGCTACTGAACTGCTACTCGTGAAGCCAAGGCAACTGGCTAATCGCTTGCCAGCTGACAGCTGCGCCCTAGCATTTTGCCAGCCTGCTGTCCACCTGCCCTACTGCCTTGCCTTGGTTGAGTACCAAGGTGCTCAACCGGTGCATGCACATGGTCAAAAAAGCGGACATCAATGTTCAAGCCACTTCAAGAAGGGGTCTGCAGACCTCTGGACAAATAGCTGCTCGTCGGCAATGAAAATCATAGTGACAATCCTTTGGGCGAGTAGGACAATTACAGGTGCTTAAGTGCACCTGGATGTTTTGAACTCAGAGCCATAGTTCCTTGTGTGTTGACGTAATTCTTTGTAGTGTGCCATCTTAACATGTAACAGAATATAGAGACTGTTGTGTGCACAAGCCCTTGACTGCTGTGTCATTCATTAAAGCGATCCTGGGCCCAACATTCCATCACAATGTTCAAGAGCCTGGAAAGGAAGCTAGAGTTCATGAATGCCAATCGGCCTTTTGAATCTATGAAGGAAGCCTTCAGATGCATGAAAATGGGTAGAGCACGCATGACAGGCATTCTCAAGTTATAATGAGCAGCTCACCAGTATCCAAAAGAAAGTCAGACAATCAGTGCAATGTGTAAACACTAACCTATGGTGCTGAAACATTGCGAAAAACAAATCAACTTGAATAAAAAAAAAAAACTTCAGGAGCACACAACGGGTGATGAAACTGAAAATGACATGCTAAGATAAAAAGACAGGAAGGCAGCATCATAGATTAGAAAGCAAACATAAGTAGGTAGTATTCAAGAGAAAGTGGAGTTGGGTAGGTTGCGCTATGCATAGAACAGATAACCAGTGCACTATTACAATAACAGGATAGGTGCCAAGGGAGCAAAATAAGGCCAAAGGGAGCAGAGGATCAGGTAGTCTGGTTAATCAGTCACTGGTATTGCTGAGACAGGAGTTCTGTGAAAACCAACACGAAAATGGAAACAAGCTGCTCCCCTCAAGCTAGCCAGAGAGGGGAAAGGAGAAGCAACAACTTCATTTTGGTGAGTTCTCCAGGAAACTTCTCCAGGAAAGGAGAAGTCCGTAGGTAATGGGTAAACTAGATAATAATGGGCACAAGGCTGTGAGTAGTAGGCTGTGTGACAATACTTAGTGTAGAGACGGTGCCACTTTCCAACAAAAGCTCCCTGTAGTTACGTGGGCAACAAAAATGGTAGGCGACCCTAATCTTTGACTTTGGTGCCTCTTAGTGGCACTCGCACCTTGGCATTGGTGTTCTTCACATTAACTTTAGGTAAACGCAATGCACAAACTGACCTTGGAGGCAACTGTTTTCCATTAATTAGCCAGTTAAATATCATGCCACCTTCTTGTGTGTGACACCATTAATGGCATCATTACTTCCGCTTTCTACTTCTGGGTTTGCAGGAATTTCACCAAAGTTGTGCAAGTCTACAATTCTGTGCTTTGGTGAGCGGTAATCAGTGATTTCTAATTAATTATAATTATTCCAGACACTTCAGTAACTCAACTTGTAACTAAACTTATGCTCTGATATCATATCTATAATGAAACTATGAATCTTGTACCGTATTATTTTATATATATCTTTTTCGATTAATTTTGAATTTTCTCTCCAGTCATCTCAGGAGGTGAACCGGAATGCTGTGCAAGAAACAAGAGTGTCACTCGATGCTTGTGCCCCTAAAGAAGTCAGGTGCAAATGCCCCACTTTTAGTAGCAAAGAAATGAATTCTGGAGGACAGAGTATACTTGGCAGCAGCTAAGGTACACAAATTTGTGTTGTGCCCCATGACATGGAAGCCTACTTGTGATGTTTAACTACTCTGTGTTGACTCATGTAATCCTCTTGCAACTTTCTGCATCAAATCAAAAATATAATTCCTCATTTAAGGAATAAACTTATACTTGCTTCTATCATTAAGGCAATCTCTAGGAATTAATTTTTTTTTTTTAGGTGACCATATAGATAGAAACTTTTGGCAAACCTAGACTGGCCATAGCACAAATAATTAGTAGCAGATGCTAAATAATAGAAATGCTTTGTATTTTTACGAATTCGCCCGAAAGCAGTACACATAATATCATGAGTGTCTCTGAATTCCTCAATGTTTCACGCCTAGCTCAGAGTTTTCCTCTCATCTGCTTTGCCCCTTTTAGCCAATTGCCTTAACAATATGGCATTTGTTTTTTTCAGCAGCCTTTGACAAGTGCACAAAAAGCAACATGCCACATATGACATCATATTGTGTCAGCTAAGTAACATGTGTAACTTCCTGTCATTCCCATTCACTGTGTTTAGAACACAAAAACCTTTAAATATTGGAATGTTTATGGTACTGCACATGCTTCCTTCCAAGGGAAACTAAATAAAAACACTAGATCAATTTAGACTTGATAAAGAAGTCTTTCACGGCTGTTCTTTTTTTTTTTCAGTTTCGTGACAACAGGTTCATTACTGGAAGAGAAAGTGAAGGATAAATTTGCAATCTTTTAATTTCATGCCAGTACCCTAATGCCAGTACGTCAGTATGGCATAATGGATTACAAAGCATTTTCTCGTGTTTGGGCCACTGTGGCACAATAAAAGTTAGTAAAAATAAGTGCAGTCCTCAGGTTCCTTAAAATACAATGTTGTCCATCTTTACCAAAAAAAACAATTAACTAGGCCCAATGAGATGCCGTCAAAATACTGGACACCATAGCGAGCTGGTACAGAAACCTCAATGCAGTTTGCCACCTGTCTTTCGTTTTTCCATGTTTTCTGGCTTATCAAGCCTCCTGTCACGGTAAGGGAGTTTCTTTTTTGGTATTACCGAAATGTGACATACTAACACAGCTCAGTAATATAAGTCCTCAAGCTGTCAAGTTTATCACAGATTTCAGCTATTAGTCTTTTAAAGAGTTTACTGTGTTCCAGCACTAGAAAGATCTGATTTGGTGTGAAAGACTAAAAGCTAATCTTTCTTCAATAAATGTCTGCTTAGAGCATAATATTAGGCGCTCTTGCCAGGCAAAGTATAAGAAATGGTGCAAGTAATTTTGTTTGTATACTATTTATGCGTTCATTCTGTCAGCTATACTGTACACATTGCCTAGCTTTGCAACTGTTAGCACCCCTTCTGAATTTAGCAGTGAGCTTCAAACATTCTGAGAAAATGCAGGCACTACACTGGATGTTTTCAAGGCACAGATCTGGCAGTATTTATGCCATAACCTACAGAAGGTAGTACACCAGCCAGCTGGCTACTCCAAACTTCAACTTCACTGCTCTTGGCACCTCTACAACATATGTTTTGCACTTGTTGCTGCAGTTAAAAGGCAGTTCTGGCAAGCATTCTCATGTCTAGCACCCCCACTCTGTAATCTCATGTCTAGCATATCCCCCTTCCTTTCACACACACATATTTGTAATAAAACAAAGGTACAATGAAGCATTGTCTAAGAGTTACAGTTATAATCTTATGTATAGTTAAACTGTAACTATTCAAAAATACTTTACTGTGCCTTCGTTTTGTTTCAGCTACAAGGTGACCCACCGAACCCCTTTTTATGCTGCCACACACACGCCCGCACGCACGCACGCACGCACACGCGCGCGCGCGCGCACACACACACACACACACACACCTGCAGTGCAACAGCAGTTCAATGACCTTTGTCCAGACCTTTCACTTAAGTTAAACTTCAGGAAAACAGAAACGAAGTTCCACAATAATATAAACAAGGTGAGCATAAGAAACAAGCAACATCAATTAAGCTTTCATGTTTTGGCGATTTTTGGATCGCTTCTCACCTTTTTAGAAAGATAATCATCTGAGGCAAGGAAGGGTAGCAGAAGTTGACAGTGAGTAAACCTCTGTCAAAATGTGTTGCTCCACACTACAAACAAGAAACATAATTCATAGAGGAAACATTACCTTTCACAAACGATATGCACATGTGTAAATGTCTTATATCTGAACACTCAACACATAATTAAGCTCTCGCACAGGTCTTGGTGACTGTGGTTGACACACTTGCAATATTGTGGCAATAATGATCACAAAAAAGGGAACGCACATTGTAATGACAAGCTTCGCACAGAAAGAATTCCACAGCTTTCATTATCAACTGCTCAGTCAGAATACTGCAACACAGGTTTAAGTGACTGGCTGTACATTTTATGTATTTGGCACTAACCAAACTTGACAATCACTGAAACATTAATTTATCATTGCACACAGGCAATTTTAAGAAATAGTATGCATAGCATTAGTTTCACATAGGTTACTTTTTTACCACCACAGTAAATTTTAGTAATAATTAAGATTACCCAGCTCCTTACTTAGCCCCACAGAGCAATGTGATGTGATAGTATCTGTGCACTACCACATTGCTTTTTTTTCATGCATTCTTGGTGAAGATCACCTGGGATTGTCTTTTCCACAATATGCACTGGGGATAAAGGAGCTGTGGTGTTCGAATGACTGCCAATGCATAGTGGCTATGCACTACACAAATGTTGCATAATTTAATTTGCTCCATGGTTATGATGTGTTGCACCTTTAAGGCAAATAACAGTAATCACAAAAAGTAAACAAAACTACAGGATCACAATGAAGAAGTGGACAGGTTCATAAAGGAACAGCAAAAAGAAGATATGTTCTAAAGGGCACTTTAGCACATACACTGTTGGTAACAAGAAGGCACATATTTCCTCTTGCATATAACCAAAGCTGCTCCCACTGATTTAAATAGCAGCAGCAGAGACACCGACTCCTGGTTACTAACACCAGTTCAGATCTGCTTTTTGCGTGGTTCTTTCCCACAAGGTTATCTATTTAAAGGTTGATGATGATCATTAGTGGGATTTAAAAATTGTCAATACAACTCATTCTTTTACTGCTATCGCATCAAGAAGTAAATGCTGCAGGGTGGTTGCCTGTTCCATATCTTGCATGTCAATTTGAGCTTGTACAACCCACCTCCTCAAGCTGCTTGTAGAGCTTTTCTTTATCTGGTAAAGAATGGCTATCGACATATTTCTATTTTCACAAGTACTTTCACTGACTAGTCTTCCTAATTGGGTACGCAAGAAAACAAGGTCAACTTTGGACATGCTTTCTAGGGTTGAAAAAAATTTATAAGCCCTTACATAAACTTTCATTGGTGTGCATATTTTTTTTTTTTTTTGAAGAAGAAGAAGTTAAGGCTTACAGAACGCATAAGTGACTCACTCAGCTTGCATTGGTAAATCATTGCTTCAAAATCAAAGAAGACAAGCTAGCCACGTTTATGCCCTCAACTGCTTCAGGAGGACCTAATACATGCTCATGTGGAAGTTACTTTCTATATTTCTTTTTTTGTGTGTGTGAGTGTGTGTGCAAATGCAACTATCCTTCTCATGGCACTACCAATTCTGTGCTCTCATCATGTTTCAAATTTAACAGCTTTTCAGTATGAAAGAAACCACAAATTAAAATAGGACTGAGCCAAAATTAATATTCTGGGAGCATTGCTCCAGCGAGCAAGGCAGCCGATTTGAAAAAGACATTTCATCTATTCAATTCTTTTATGCTCACAACATTAGCTTTCCTGAATTAGTGCATAAGAAAGGTTACTGCATGGCATGGAAACTAGCTTTCCTAAGCTCCCATTACGGTGGAGAAACAGAAATGAGAAAACTAAATTTTCAGAAGTGTCCCATTTCATTTCTTGTGGATTCGTACTTCTTTACATGTAGCATCAACACATTATGTGCTTTCTACATTTTAACATCTCTCACGGCAATAATATTGAGCTTTGTAAAATTTATATTCCACTGCAACTGTACATCAAAAACAATGGATCTCTTATTATATGCACAGGTTAGCAGCATATGTGACGTGGGTGCTAGTCAACATTCAAGCTTTGCCAGGGCTGCTTACAGCCATTCTTGCCATTAGCTCATCATCACATCGACTGTTTTCAATAAAGGCTGTAGCGGTCAGCCACTTCAGCAATCTGAAGTGCCCCGGGGAAGGGCCCCCAAGAAGAAGGCTGCAGCCTATCAGATGGGTCCCAGCATTCTCCTCAGCTAACCATTGCCACGATCAATTTGTTGGAGCCCCACTTTGATCTGCCACTCCCGTAATTTCAGCAACAAGGAATCTAGGTAGGCTAGTTAACCGAGCTTGAGGCACCCCTCAAGCTCAATAGCACAATCAAGGAGTTTAGGTATAAGGCCTTCATTTATGTATTGCCACCTTATCCAGTAAGGCACTTAAGCTTTTTCCTGCTTAGCCCTCACCTATATGATCACCTCAAAGCTGCTGTGCTTGCTCTCTGCAGAGTCACCTCCCACCTGCTTGCATTCTCTACGCAGGCTGCTTCTCCTATAGGTGCACTACGCCTCTGCAACACGCCTATGGTTCAGATATTCATTCTATTTGATCCAACCACTAACATATCAGGGCCAGCTGCTGCACCTGGGCCACTATCTTGTACATTTTCGAAAATCTGACATTCAGTTTTGCCTCATGCGATTGTACAGGCAGTGCCGATATTGTGGCCTAGGCCAATACAGGCTAATCCCATGAGGCAAAACCGAATATCAGCTTCTCGAACACGTACAAGATAGCGGCCCTGGCCACTGCAGTTAGTTCCCCACATCAGTAACCAACCCTCGAGGCAGAGAGTGAAGTCTGGACTTCTAGAAGGTTTCAGACTGCAGAGACTGCTACGTCAACTCAACAGCACTTCTCAAATGATAACCATGAGCATGAAAAAGCTGCTTAAGTGCCTACGCTTGCTCACGCTTTCCACAAGTCAGCTGTCGCACCTGTGCATTCAGTGAGTCAACCAGCCATGCCAAACCAGTGCAGCCAATCTCTTTGATCACTTGTACATTGCCTAGCTCGCCGTCAGCCAGCACTTTCACACCCACGACACCCCCTTCTACGTCTTCAAATAAATGGCTGCCGCATCCCCACAATGCTTTCTCTTAAGCACCCACTCAAAGTGTTACAACTGACAACTCATCCAGGCACTCTGACAAGCCAGACACCTACTGTGTCAACTGCAGGATAGAATGTAGCACTGTGCACCAAAGCCCCTTGTCACTAGCCTTTTCAATGGAATCCCCTACCACTCAATTGCGTAGTGTCTATCAGACGAGTCACACTATGACAAGACAAAAGAAGACACAGTGTGTTGTGGTCCTTTTTTCTGTCATGTCTTGTGTGCACTGCTTCAACTAAAGATGACTCACACAGCCTTTATCGTAAGCACAGCACACAAAGTGTGGTGTGACCACAACGGCCCATCTCACACCTCAACATAGTCACTCCCATATACATTGTCTACTGCCTTAGCATAGCCTCCTGGAATTTGTCTCCAGCTTGTGTAAGCATGCTGTCCTCAAATTAAAATTCTGAGAACTGCACAGACAGTGCCACTACCTACTGTAGTGCACTAGTTTTTTTATGTCGTTACCAATGTCGCAGCATATGTTTAGATCATTCGATCCGGAGAGCTTCACCAGTCAACTTTGGTCTAAGCATGCTGGTCGACCACCAAGAACTTTCTAAACCCTTTTATCGTATCAACTATTCATGTATTTTATTCCGTAGCATGTCTTCCAAGGAGTTCCATCCTGACAAATACTTTTTCTATGCACACATTCTCCCCAATCTCAACTTCTACACACCTGCCAGCCAAGGCCCCTGAAATTCTTACCTGCTCGAGAGAAATTGCCTTAAGGACTGTTTACACATAACACGCCTGTATACACGCCTGTATACACGCCTGTATACACGCCTGTATACACGCCTGTATACAAGCCTGTATACACATAATAAATCTTATACATAGCTTTAACAGACCAGCAAATACTTTGTTTGCAACTTAGTGTGGCTAATAAGGCTGCCCTTCGCACTAATAATAAAAACAGCAGGTAGCATCATGGTTAGAAAGGAAAAATGAGCCTGACCCAATCATTTCTACCACACAGTGGAAGAGGAAAATTTACCAATTTTCATTTAATGGTTACAATGCTACCATGGAAGTTGAGCAAGAAAAGAATGGTAGTCTGTGCAATTACTAATACTGCCTCAAGGTTCCCAATGCAATTATTTTGAATACCACACAATTAAAGGCAATGCAATCAAAAGGCAATGTGTGCACTAGAAACTACCGTATTCACACTATTGTAATGAGAATTTTTTTTTTCATAAATAATTTTGAGAATGTCCTTTTTTTTTGCCCTCTCGACTATGGCTGCCCTTGGAAGTCCTGAGGTCACATTATAGCCATAATACTAATTTTTCTTATTTTTCTTAAAAGTGCAAACTCCCCCCTCGCGTTATTTTCGTAGTCGCATTATACTTGTGTAAATATGGCATATTTACCACAATGATGACTATGTTAACTGCACAGAACACACCTAATACATTGGATAAACTGTCCTTACAAGTCAGAAACATGAATACACACGAGGAGTCAGAACAAGCAATTCTCAGAACGCTACAGTCAGAGCTATTTCCTCATCGCATGTGTTGCAGGAAAACACTCAGCCGCCAAATGACTGTTGCTGCCCATCTTATCTTGAAGTATGTGCAATCAAAAAAGGAAGGAACAGCATTCTCGGTCATTGACACTGAAAGCAACAGCAGCAGTCTGAAAACAGGAAGAGAAGTACCTACATTTCAGCTTGATGTGCTTGCCCCTACCCTACCCCCCTGTTTTTTTGTTTTTTTTTTTGCTTTGCTGTATTTTATGACAGTGCAAAAAAAAAAAAGAAAAGCAGTAAACACAGACACCCTTACTCACCCCATGTGTCTGCAACATTTTACCTACTGCTTGGTGTTGTGCCTTGCAAACCTTGAAGGCTATGCTTTCAAGCTTTACAAGGCTCTATTTAGAAATAGCAAATCCATTTATCTAACACTCCATAAATAACACAATTTGTATGGAGGAACACGTACACAACTGCATTTTACATCTACAACTCCACACAATGCTACACATCACACATCACTTTTATCACTAGTAAATAGTGCAGCAAAATATGCCAGTATTAGGCAAAGATAACAAGCCAAAAATGCTTACAATCTAAAATGCCATTGATTAGATAGCCGCTCATGTCATCTCACAGCAAGCACAATTACCAAACATTGAATCTATATTGGAACCTTGGTGGGTGTGTTTATTACAACATGACCATGGCAAGCCAAAAAATTTAGGTAAAGCAGCCACCATAACTGCTCTACCTGTGAGAAGAGTAACCATAGTGGAATGTGTCCCAGATAACACTGTACCAGTGTCACAGCAGCAGAACCAAATGCAAAAAAAAACATCTGTGACCTGGCTTGTACCTATATTTACCATGCTTATTGGCTACTACAAGCCACATCATTGCTTGTAACCATGAAGGAAATTGCACACCATGAGGGGGGCTGTGAATAGGCCAAAATGTGTAGCTATGTATCTCTTTAGGGACAGATGAATAAAGCTTACACTAATGAACCTCTTTGGAACTCTGCATAAAAGAATTTATGAGTAATCAAACCAGGTCTGATTATACATGTCAGCTGACATATAAACATGCATGAGGCAGCACATTTATGGAGCAATACACACATATGAAGCAAACATATTGAATTAAGCAGCAAACATGTAGTCATCCCAATGCTAAACAGCCTTTTTATTGTTGGCAATAGTGAAAATAGACCAACATATAAGCTTATATTAGTATAGGTAGTAGAGGTTCAACTTGTCTAAAACAATGTTCAACTTCAACGGCACCTTACCATGGCCCTGAGTTGTGCTGCTTGGTTTCAGGTTTAGTGTATTTAACGACCAGCCTGAAGCACTCTAGCAGTTATAAACGTGCTGTACCCGATTATGCCTTAACTGGCTTACTTGGCGAGTAGAAACCCTATAACACAGCTCAGCATAGAGAAGAAGCAGTCAATCTACACAATGGATAAATCTGCTTCTGCATGCTGAAACTCACGAGAAATACCTGTGCCCCTTGGTAGTCTACATAACACAGGTCAACATTTTATACACCTCACAGTTTTATCTTGGATCAAAGACATCAAAGAACAAGACGTGTATAGAGCTAACACACACAAATAAAATTTGTGAGGAATTGACCACGTCTGTTTCAAACAAGAACAAGTGAACACGATCAAGTGTGTTAGTTGCACACATAGCTTTAGAGGTGCGGTTTTGTACTTATGCAGGCCCACAAGCCATCTTGCTTTACTATTAAAACTACCATACATTAACTACAAAAGGCAGATACGCCCAACTACAACCATGCGACAGGGATTTGCTCCAAATGCACGCCCTGAACCTCTACAGACAAACGAAGCGGTGCGAAAGCAAATAACGCAGTGATAAGCCGCCTACTGTTAGACGCAGGCAACCACGCAAGTCGCCTAGAAAAGAATAAAGAACAGAATGACACGACCGGCCAATTGCCGTCTCATTCTGTTCGGTACATCTCAAGAAGGCAAGCACAGTTTACGATGGCACGGTAGGATTGCAGGCACGGAGCACACACAACTGGAGTTTTTCGGAAGGTCTATGACTGTGCGAGACCAGTATCTACAATCTGGTTGTGTTCAGCGAACGTGACGCGCACCGACGCTGTCGCACGTTATTCAAAGCAACAGCCAATGCTAGTAATGCGAGCTTCTCGGACATCCGCAAGGATCTGCAAGAAACATCCAGCGCGCGCGGAGAAAGCACCGTAATAACGCCGAGACGCTTGTGCTTATTCCTTTGGATGCAGACCAAAACCACCAGCAGCGGCGTGAAGTGCCACAGATGGCACACGCCCTTGGACACGGACCCATCTTCACGAACCAATCTACCGTCACATACAAACTACCGACATATCTGCAGTCACCATTCTGCAATATCTGCAAGCCAGGAGCACGAACGATGTCGGTCGGGAAACCTTGGTGTAAAAGAAATACTAACGGTTTGTTTTGAACTGGTCGTGTCCAGTTAAACTTGTGACCGATCATTATTACGCATTACTTTCCAAAAGAAAAACGGGTGTTATGAATGAGATACGTAGATGCGCTCCCGAAAAATATAACTTAGGCTTAAATGCCTGCATCCGAACGGGAGTAACAAATGTGAAAGAGGCTCACATGATAGCGGTAACGGCGATTTCACATTTCAGCAGCTGCTTTCACTCGCAACTCTGCACTCGCAACTCTGCAAACAAGATAGCCACGCAAGGCAAAAGTGAACGAGTAAGTGAACGAGCAACCGCAGACACATTCGTCACAAGCGTCACTGCGGTATCAACAGTGTTGCCAAAATCTTAACGGAAAACCGCTGTAGAGACGAGAAAACTGAGGCAAAATGCGATTGGTGCATTAGTTTTGGAGGGAATTTCAAACGGTGTCCGGCTGGTAAGTGTACGGACGGACGGGAAAAACTTTAATGGGAAAATGAATTGTAGCATTGCCATTTGTTGGGCGTGTTGGTAAATTGAAAGCATATTTAGCGCCAGCAAACAAGGACGTAAGGGAGACGACAACACAGGTTGAAGTTAGCGCATTATGTTGTCGTCTCCCTTACGTCCTTGTTTGCTGGCGCTAAATATGCTTTGCTGGGAAAATGACCTGCGAGGTTGCCAGCCCGGGCTCAGGCCACCCGGGCATTATGTGCGGTGAGGCACCGCCTTTTCACCTCTGCCCGGGCCCGCTGGATAGCCCGTAATTGGTCGTGTAGTTCCGAGCTAGTCAGAGCGCTTAGCCATCGCTCCTCGAGAAGGTCCGGTTCTATCTTGTCCTCTACATATAGTGATAGTGTGCTCTTCCATGTGTGCCATGTCTGCTTGTTCGTGCTTGCACAGCTTGCAGCTCGCGTCTGGGTATTGCGTTGAATTTATTCTGTTTAAGTGTACTGGGTTTCGGAACGTTCTGGTTTGCAACCTTCTCCAATCTGTTTCTTGATACCTGTCGAGTTGTTTGGGTTGTGGGTATGCTTCTCTTTGTTTCGTGTAGTGTTTCAGTATGTCGTGGTACGAGACCAGTCTGTCCCTGTCGTCTTTTATCGCTTCTTCGTCGTCGTCGCCTCCTCCGTCTTCTCCATCGCCTCCGCCGCAGTCCTTCCCCGGGGTTGCGGCGTGTTGCGCCGTCACTGTCAGTTTTCGCGCGGCTCGGTGCGCCTTCTTGTTGAGGTTGGGAGGGGCATTCATGGTTACTTCTTCCATATGTGCCAGGATCCATTTGAGGTACTTGGGTGTAATTTTGCCGTTCTTAAAGACTTCTGCTCTGTGGTTCAGGATTTTGGCCGC
This sequence comes from Dermacentor albipictus, assembly GCF_038994185.2. NCBI lineage: Eukaryota > Metazoa > Arthropoda > Arachnida > Ixodida > Ixodidae > Dermacentor > Dermacentor albipictus. The sequence goes on from NC_091821.1 coordinate 109,237,155, forward strand.
CTTAGTGGAGACCCAGCCCTTTGTGAAGTTCCTAATAGCCGTCTTGAAGTCGCTGATTATTACCGACCGTTGATTACAGCCAATGCGATTGCCGTTTCTTCCGCTGCCTCCGACGATCTGGTCCTTACGGAGCCCGCAGTCACGGTCTTTCCTTTCGTGCATACGACCGCCATTGCGAAAAGGGAGCTACTTTTGTCAGCGCCGACACCACCATTGCCGTCCCGGTTTCGGGGGTACCGCGCGGCGTCTACGAAGAGCACCCCCTCCCGCGCGCCGTGGTTTTTGAGAATCGTTTTGTGCGGCATTTTCTTCTCTCGACATTGCGCACGGGGTGCATGTTCTTCGAGATATTTTCCGTGTTTATTGCGGCTCGGACGTCTGGATGGATCTGCGTCTTGGGGCCGTTCATTCCGTAGTAGTTTATGCCGATATTTTCCATGATTTCTCTGCCCGCCTTGGTTCCGGAGAGTCTCGAGTTGCGCTATCCTCTGTGCTTCCGCGATTTCCTCCAGAGTGTTATGTACCCCGAGCTGTAGTAACTTTTCGTTTCTTATGTATTGGGGAAGACCCAGTGCTGTTCTATATGCTTTTCTAATGAGCGCGTCGATCTTGTCTTTCTCAGCCTTCTTCCAGTGGACGAACGCCGCCACGTACGCGACGTGGCTGATCGCGAAGGCCTGAACGAGCCGTACGACATTTCTTTCTTTAATGCCCCTCCTGTTGTTGGAGACTCTGTATGAGCCGAATGGTCGCCGTTACTTTCTTTTCCAGGCGTGTTATAGTTTCCGTGTTTGTTGCCCTGGCTTCGATCTAGATACCTAGGACTCTAATCTTGTGGACCATGGGTATCTCCGTGCCTTTTGTTGTGGTTAATCTGATTCCCCTTTTGTGTAGTTCCGCTACTTCTCTGCCGAGCCTCCTGGGGCAGTAGAACAGCAGTTCCGATTTCTCCGGCGAGCATTCTAGTCCGATGCCCTCCAGATGATTTTCCATTGCCTCCACCGCCACTTGAAGTCTGTTCTCCATATCGCCCTCGCTTGCGTCCTTCGTGGTCGAAATCGTAATGTCGGCTGCATAAACGGTGTGAATAATGCCTTCTATTCGCTCCAGTTTTTCCGATAGTCCGATCATGACGAGGTTGAAGAGCGGGCACGTACGCAGGATTTTTTTTCAGGGGGGGGGGGGGGTAGCTTTTCTATGCAAATGAGGGGGGAGGGTAGCTTTACTAGTACAAATGTGAATAATCCCACCATTCGCCATAAATACCAGTAAACCCACAAAAGAAAATTGAAATAACGTGTATCTCACAGGTACGCCTGTGACCTCTTCTTTACTTGGCAAACAGCAAACCACATCAATGAACTCGCGCATGAAAAATGGGCAGGAAGAACCTTGCCAAGAACAAGTTAACAAGCGAAAGTGCAAAATAAAGATTTCTAGTAGCGTTTTTTGAATTAGCTCTGGAAGAATTACAGAGAAATGAATATTTTTGCAACAATCACAGTTCTTTTGGATCCCTCGTTTACTGCTCTACCAAGTGCCAAAACCGACTCGTGTTGTTATTTGGGAAGTTATGTAACGATGCATGGTCACGTGTCCGTAAAACCGCGTAGAGAGCAGAACGCTTCGGTTCTAGACGTACTGCGCCCACCACGGAAGGTTAGAAAAACGCTCCCATTAGCCCAACAGGGAAGGCTTCAGGGAAGGCTACGTCAGGCGGCTCGATTGATAACTGTAGAAGCGTCATTCAAAACACAAAGAATTATTTTCCACATCAGGCGGCGTTTTCTCTACTTCCTTTTTAAATAAAAAGATGTTGATTAATAAATATTTTTACAAACAGTTTTCGATTTTCCTCCCTGTTTGGCTGTCACCTTGGCTCTCTCCCTTGGTATATCGCCTAATTTCTCATCTCCTTGCGACCCTTGTTTCCAGTCGCCAATTTCGCTCGAAAAGTGCTGTACAATTAGGGAAAAACCAGACGAGGTAACGGGTGGCAATCACATTGCTCATGGTTTGAACGGTTATTGCAATGTCTGAAGTTGGAAGCTGTTTCGCAATATTTTATTTTCCACCTTATCTAACCAATTGCGGGTATATGCTTCCGAGTATCTGCCAGCGTCACGGCGAGCCGTCACTCGAGGAAATAATGAAGCAAAAGTAAAAGGTAAACGCTATTGTCGTTTTCTCCGGCCACAACTCGTTCCACAAGCATACAGACCAGCTGACTATGAACCGAATCCCTTTCTTGGCCCCTGGATCAGTCTAAACAAAGAAGGTTGAACTAACGAAGCAACAGCGTTACGCGTGATCGTTGAATGGAGTGAAATAAAAATTGCGTTGGGCATTATAAATAAAATACTATAATTAAAACAATAAACTACGCCCTGCCGGCTGCAATAGATGGTGACAACTGAATTGATCTTTAGTTAATCGCGCGGGCACCGAATCGATGAGAAAACTGGCCTCCACACCCCAGAAGATGCCGATAACTACCGCCATCCAGAAGGAGTGAAAAAATTGACAACTAATCTACTCTGTGAAGATGGAATGGCAGCGAAAGCTGACAGTCAAACCTCTCAAACGAAAAGCAAAGTGTTTCACATCCGCTGGGGGTCGGCCTCAAAATAGTGCAACATCGGGCCGACCCGCGGCAAAGGTGAAGCAGCTGTTAAGCACTCCCCATGCGTGGGCCGCTCCCGAAGATAGTGCAACACCGGGCCCACCCGCGGCGGAGGTGAAGCAGGCGTTAAGCGCTCCCCATACGTGGGCCCATCTCGAAGATTCCGAAGGGCGCGTTATAGGTTCCCGAGTCCAGAGGGGTATGTGCCATTGATCTTGGACCCTTTTCGCACTATCACCCGGATCGGTCCACATGATGATTTTTTTTGTTAACGGACGCCGAAAAAAAAACTACGGAAGTTAGTCATACACTGCTTTCGCATTTCGATGGGGGCAAAATGCGACAACACCCGTGTACTTAGATTTAGGTGCACGTTAAAGAACCCCAGGTGGTCGAAATTTCCGGAGTCCTCCACTTCGGCGTGCCTCATAATCAGAAAGTGGTTTTGGCACGTAAAAACCCATAATTATTCTTTTCTTCCACGTCTTGCCCCTCTTGATGTTGCCGTCCATGGCGTCGCATACCTCGTCCCAATCTTGATTGCATAACTGGGCGCAGTGTGTTGTGATGTTCTTGTTTAGTTCCGCGATTTTGCGCCTTAGATTTCTATTGAGTTTTTGCCCTTGCAGAGGTTTTTGGATGGATTTTTTGGCGTGTACGAGGTGCGCGAGCCTGCTCTCCATCTGCGGAGAGGGACCACCACCATTGTCGTCGTCTTCGTGTTCACGTCGAGCCCCCCAGTCGTTCCACTCCATCTCGGTCGTGGCCTTTTCTACGTCTCGTAGCAGCTCCCCGTTCCATTCTTCTATGTTGCTTGTAGGTCCATGTTCTTTTTCGTCTCTGATTTTGTGGAATTTGTCCCAGTCTACTAGCCGGAACTTAGGTTTTATTCCTTTCGTGACGCGCGCCTCTCCTAGGGCTATACTGAGTATCCTGTGATCGCTCCCCAGGTCTTCGAAGGTGTTCTCCCAGGTGATTCTCCCGGCTCTCCTGCATAGCGTTAGGTCTGGTGTGGTGTCCCTATAGAGGCCCGCACCCACTCTGGTGTGTGAGGCCGGCTCGTTGAGAAGCGTTAGGCCGGCCTTTTCTGTGAGGTCGGCCAGATCTTTTCCCTTTTTGGACGAGTGTCCATATCCCCACTGCGTGTGTGGAGCGTTGAAGTCACCTCCGATGACGAGCCTGTTGTCGCCCGCGATGGACATCGTTTCGTTAATTAAATCTCCGAAATTGTGTGTTAGGCCCTTTTCGGACGGGCTGCTGTAGATGTTCAGGACGAAATTAAGTGCTGCTCTCCTTCCTTTGTGCGTGGCACGACTTCTATGAGGATGTGGCTAATGTCCGTAATTTTTCTCATAATTCGCGGGATCACGACCAGTCCTTTTTTGACTAATGTGGTCACGACTATGTCTCTCCCCGTCCCTTTTGTGCGTTGTTTGTGGGTGGCGTACCCGGCAATTTTGCCGTGGTCGAATGTTTCCTGGAGAATGATTACGTCGGGCTTTTCTCTTCTTGTGGTCATTTTAATGTGTTGTGTCATTGTTGCTTTTTTGTTCGAGAAGTTGCAGCAGTTCCACTGCCAGATGACGAGTCACCCCTTTTTGGTGCCCGCCATCTTTACGAGATCTTCTCCAGCGCTGCGAGCCGCCTGTCGTACTTAGGGCCTGCGCTTTCCTCTCGGCCTCGCTGTCACTAATGCGCGCCGCCAGCATCTCGAACATTTTCTCCATTTTGTCCGAGATCTTGTTGAGCATGTCCTCAAGGGCGTCAGATTTTTTTGTGTGTGTGTGCTAGGACGGGGTCTCTTGACCTCCTGTACCGAAGCGACCTGTTCGTTGGTCTTGGTCTCCGGGATTTTACGCTTGGCGCCCTGTGGGTGTGCTACATCTGCTAACATATCCACTTTCTCCTCCATGGCTTCGGTGGATGTGGTGGAGACGGAGGCGAAGGCGGCTGACGGGGGCGACGATTGTGTCTGCATTTTGGTAAATATTTCATTAAGTGTTTTCTGTCGTTCGTCAATTTTTTTTTGGCTGATTCACTGTTTTGTTTTTTTTTGCCTTTTCTAGCTCCTGTCTGAGTAGCTGGTATTCCGTTCGATATTCATTCACGCGTTCCTCTATGTGTTCGCACTTGCCCCTATCGTTACTGGTATCGCCGGACCTTCCCGATTCGCGATTGCCTACTACGTCTGACCAGCTCACCTTTGCTGGTGTCGTCTGTTCTTGCTTCTTCCCCTTCGTTTCGGGCTTCCTTTCCCTCGAGGCGGATATGGACCCACTCCCGGTCCTGTCCCTGTTCCTGGACCTGGACCTCAAGGTCGGTCGTCCCCGTGCTCCCGGCCTGGACCTGGATCTGTCCCTGGACCTGAACCTTGAGATCGGTCGTCCCTGCGCTCTCAGCCTGGACATGGATTTGGATCTGAACCTGGAGCTGGGCTTGGATCTGGGTGCGGGAGATGGTTGTGTGTGGTTGCTTTCCACACCGTCGGGGTTTTGTGAGCCGGCTACCCGCAGGAGTTCTTCTTCGTTTCTTCTCGCTGTCCATCTTCTTAGTTTGACCATGTACGGCGTCTTGTATTTAGCCCTGCAAGTCCGGTCCGCCGTGGGGTGAGCCTCTCCGCAGAGCTTGCATTTAGGTGTGCATTCGTGGTCTTTGGCCGGGGTTTTGCTACCGCACGCCGGGCACAGCTTGTCGTCCGGTCTGGGGCACACATCGGGTCTATACCCAAGCCTGCCGCACTCTTTGCAAAAGCCTATTTGTTTCCGATAGAGGGATACTCTCATCATGATGCTGTTGAAGTGCGCCCACGCGGGGACCCTGTTGACCTCGTACAGTAGTACCACGGTGGTCGTACTGCCCAGTCTCTTGGCGTACGCCAGGGAAGGGTTCCTCACGGTCTCCAGCACGTGCACGAGCTGGTCTTGTTCTCAAACGGGGACTGTTTGTCCAGGGGACTGTTACAGATTATCCCCTTGGCCATCTCTTCTGGTGCCGAGACGTACGCGTTGGTCGTGTGCTTCCTCCCATTGATTGTTAATTCCTTGATTTTGTCGACTTTCGTCGCCGTCGTCTCGTCCGGTGTGCTTATCACTAGGATGTTTTGCGTGTGGTTGGGGCAGATCGTGATGATTTCATCGCTGCTCACTCCTGCTTCATTGCGTGTCGCCTCGTTAGGCTGGCGCTGCACGTGTTTCTGATGCTCAGCCCGTCTCTCGGTTTGACGATTATCTTGATGTCGTCTCTAGGTAGCCTGGGCATCTTGATTGCTCCTAAAATCTTGTTCACTATGCTCTTCCCGCCTTTGCGCGTCGGACTTCTCCAGCGGGTGCCTTGCTTGTCTGCCTCTTGGGTAGCGTTCGTGCGGCCCTTTCTTTTGTGTGTAACTTCGGTCCATCCATCCGCGAAGCCGACCTCGGCTCGGCTCGCGGGATCATTCCTTTCTTCTCTGGCGTTGGTATTCAGGGTTCCACACACTTCTGCCTCGTCTACCTCCATTTTGGAAGTGCTTTCGATCCTCTGGTTTACACTGCGACACCGTTTACCGCCCTGCCGGGGGCCGGTAGGTGTCCGTTATAGGCCTAGTCGGCGTTAAGCTTAGCTGTGTTTCTCCCTTCGAAAAATCTTCGAAAAAGGTCGCTCACCCCGGGTCTCGGTGTCCCTGGGTTCGGGTCTATTTGCTCTATCCGATCGTGGTCGGTTTTCAGGTATTTGACTCGATAATCCTGCGGAAAACATTCGTAAAGGCAGAGCCGTCGCGAAGTGCGTCCGCAGCGCTGGCACTTCTTCCTCCCCTGGTAAGTGTACGGATGCTTCAATTGAAAAAAGCACCTGCGAGGTTGCCAGCCCGGGCTCAGGTCATCCGGCATTATGTGCGGTAAGGCATAGCCGTTACACCGCTGCCAGGGCCCGCTGTATTGCCCATAGGTGGTCGTCTAGATCCGAGCTAGTCAGAGCGCTTAGCCATCGCTCCTCGAGAAAGTACGGTTTTATGTTGTGCTCTATCTGATCTCTGTGCATTTCCATAAGATGTGTGCCATATCTGCGTGTTCGTGCTGGCGGAGCTTGCAGCTCGCCTTCTCCTATCTGTTTCTTGAGACATGTCGAGTTGTCTGTGCGGTTGTGGGATATGCTTCTATTTGTTTCGTCAGTATGTCGTGGTACGTGACCCGTCTGTCCCTTTCGTCTTGTATCACTACTTCGTCGTCGTCGCCTCCTCCGTGTTCTCCATCGCTTCCGCCGCAGTCCTCCACCCCCCCCCCCCCCCCTCCAGCGGGGGGCGCGGGGTGTTGGGCCGTCACTGCCCGAGCCGCGGTAGGTTAGTTCTCGCGCGGCGCGGCGAGCCTTCTCGTTGAGGTTGGGAGGGGTGCTCGGGTCTTCTGTGGTTACTTCCCCCATACGTGCCGGGATCCATTTGTGGTATTTGGGTGTGATTTTGCCGTTCTTGAAGTCCTCTGCTCTGCAGTTCAGGATTTTGGCCGCTTCGGTGGAGACCCAGCCCTCCGACGATCTGGTACTTACGGAGCGCGCCTTCACGGTCTTTCTTTTTGTGTCTACGACCGCCATTGCGAAGAAGGAGGTACCCTCGTCACCCCCGACATAACCATCGTCGTCACGGTTTCGGGGGTACCGGGCGGCGTCTACGAAGAGCACCCCTTCCCGCGCGCAGTGGTTTTTGAGAATCGCTTTCGTGCAGCATTTTCTTCTCTCGAGATTGCGAACAGAGTGCAAGTTCTTCGGGATATCATATTGACCGCAAATAAGACGGGGACAGAGGGAGAGAACACATAAACAGCACGGGCGGTAACTTTCAACTGTTTTATTCACAGCAGCCCGTGGGCATATATAGGCAAAAAGAACATGCGCAGATCGCAGCAAACAAGAATACACATCAGCTTAGCGTGGCAACCAATTATCAAAAAAATCTATTTCCGATTGAAACAACCTAATGGAGGTATCGCTAACACAGTCTTGGCCTTTCTTTTTTATGTGATAAGCCTCCATCAGTTCACGTGCAGTCTGGTCATGGCTTCTCCCCAGAATCTTTATCTCCTCAAAAAGAGGTGCACAGCGACAGGCATTGCAGTGCGCAGGTACGTGCGCCAATCCATCTTTCGTTAACTTTTGTTCATGTTCCCTGGCTCGATCATTTAGGCACCGTCCAGTCTGCCCTATGTAGGACTTGCCACACGCCAGGGGGATTCTCCATTAGGTGGTTTCCAGCGATACCTCCATTAGGTTGTTTCAATCGGAAATAGATTTTTTTGATAATTGGTTGCCACGCTAAGCTGATGTGTATTCTTGTTTGCTGCGATCTGCGCATGTTCTTTTTGCCTATATATGCCCACGGGCTGCTGTGAATAAAACAGTTGAAAGTTACCGCCCGTGCTGTTTATGTGTTCTCTCCCTCTGTCCCCGTCTTATTTGCGGTCAATATGATATACAGTAAATACCAACTAGGCCAAAGTGAAGTTCTTCTTCGGGATGTTTTGCGTGTTTATTGCGGCTCGGACGTTCGGGTGAATCTGCGTCTTGGGGCCCTTCATTCCGTAGGAGTTTATGCCGATATTTTCCACGATTTCTCTGCCCGCCTTGGTTCCGGACAGCCTTTCGAGTTGCGCTTTCCTCTGTGCTTCAGCGATTTCGTCCAGTGTGTTATGTACTCCGAGTTATAGTAGCCTTTCGTTTCTTGTACACTGCGGGAGATCCACTGTCGCTCTGTATGCTATTTCTAATGAGGGTGTCGATCTTGTCTTTCTCAGCCTTGTTCCAGTGGACGAATGCCGCCACGCACGCGACGTGGCTGATAGCGAAAGCATGTACTAGCCGTACGACGTTTCTTTCTTTTAATGCCCCTTCTGCTGCTGGAGACTCTGTATTAGCCGAACGGTCACCGTGACTTTCTTTTCCAGGCGCGTTATGGTTTGCGCGTTTATTGCCCTGGCTTCCATCCTGAGACCAAGGACTGATTTTCTGGACCATGGGTATTCCCGTACCTTTTCTTGTGGTTGTTCTGATTTCCCTTTTGTGTAGTTCAGTTACGTCTCTGGACGGTTCGCCTAGCCTCCATGGGTGGTAGAGTAGTGTAATGGTTGGGGTCGGGCATGAAATAGATAGTAGCTGGCGCATCTGTCGTCCAACTTATACACGCTGAGGACGTTTTTGAAGGGAGAGACTTGTTCTCATCGAGAACGAGGAATATGGGATTTATTAACAGTATTTACATGAGAACGTTATAGTTCATAAGTCTAACATGACTGAAAGAGGAATGCGCACTGAGGAGCCACCAACGGCTCCTTAAATACACTCTGTCCTCCCCAGATCCCTAGATAAGGGAAAAACGGCCGTTCGACCAAACGGAGCGTTCAAAGTCATCGTAGCCGACCCGCCTTTGAGGGAGAGGGGTTTACGCACTCACTTCCACACAGGTTTCACTGACCACACGGAGGTGAGAGGGTTCTCGCAGACACGGGTCCTGCCCCGAGCAGGCGCCTCTTCATCCCAGTGTTGACCCTGAAGACAATGGCCGCCGCGTCTGTCCATGACTTCTAAGCCCCATGAGACGGCATGATGGCATGAGACGCCAGGCATCTTCTCCCAGGAGTTCCACCGCTTCTAGCAAGCCGTGGCGGTCACGGTGAATCCACTAACAATGCATGGTCCACCAACCGCGTTAAGTCATAGCGGCGCCGAGGGGGTGTTGACGGTTCACCATGTCGCCCTGTTCTGGTAGTTCACCATGTCGCCCTCGCTTGCGTCTTTCGTGGTCCAAACCGTAACGTCGTCTGCATAAAGTGTGTGATTAATGCCTTCTATTCGCTCCAGTTTTTCGGATAGTGCGATCATGACAAGGTTGAAGAGCATCGGTGACACGACGACCCTTGCGGTGTGCCCGCGCTTCCCATGTCAACCTGGATGCTCTCCTGCTCGTCCAGTCTGATTATGGCTGTTCTTCCCGTAAGAAAATTTCTTATATATTTATACGGTCGTTCGCCCAGGGCCGAGTAGCGCGATTCTGTCGAGGATGGCCGCGTGCTCGACCCTGTGGAAGGCTTTCTTTAGATTTAGTCCGAGTAATGCCCTCAATTCTCGCCCCATGCAGTGGCGTAGCCAGAAGTTTCGTTCGGGCGGGAGGTCTCAGGTTGCAGTTCGTCCTCCTCCTTATAGAATTTGTCGGGGGATCAAATACATGAATAATAACTGCATTACCATTGCCAAAGATGCTGCCAACGAATTCTTGAACGCTTGAAGACAAGTAAAATATGTAATTTTCATAAAAGAATATGTCCCAAATATTGTGCCCGAAATAACTGATATTAATGCTTCTATATTTTTTTGTCTATTTAATAAGTAAAGAAAATATCCCACGAATTTTAGAACTATATCAGTTCGAAACCAGCAAAGCAATGCATGCCTCTGATATGAAAAATGTAAAGGCCATGAAATGAACAAGTTGAGGACAAATATTTTAATGAAACTTTGTCATTCAAGAACCCTGTTTACATTTTTGTACATATGCAACGGCCAGCGAAAAATCTCAATGACGCTGTCCTTTGTTCCAAGAGCAGCTGTCAGCTGTGCAGGAGCAGCTGTCACCGTTCGTGTATTGTGAGTAATTGCACTGAAGTTATAGTCGCAACAGAGAGCACATATAGAAAGCAGGAGTTCTGCAAAATATACGAGGGTGAGTCAAATGAAAGTGAGCCAATGCGAATATATGATATACGGGGTACTTTATTTTAAAGTAGTCTCCAGGAGCATTTAGACATTTGTCCCACTGACTAACGAGTCGCGCAATTCCCGTCTCATAAAACTCCTCGGGTTACTGTTTCAAAAAGTCTAACTGCCTCTTTCACGCTATCGTCCGACACGAATCTGATTCCCTTGAGCTGTTTCTTTCTTCAATTGCCCCAAAATGTGGAAGTCACAAGGCGACAGGTCTGGGCTGTATGGCGGATGCTGCAGCGTTTTCCACTTGAACTTTGCCAGTTTTGTGTTAACAACATAAACGACGTGGGGACGGGCATTGTCATGGAGCAAGATGACACAATTCGTTAATTTTCCACGTCGTTTGTTCTTGATTGCGACACGCAGCCGATACGGCGTTTTAAAATATCGGAAACGGTTGATAGTCTCTCCAGGTTTAGCCAGTTGGATCAGTAATGGCCCCTGACGATCGAAGAAAAAAAGTCAACACCTTTCCGGCGGAAATGACGGCCTTTGCTTTCTTTGGGGGTGGTGAATACGGATGTTTCCACTGTAAGCTTTAAGCTTTACCGTCATGTTTCAGGCTCGTAGTCAGGCACGCATCCAGCCTCCCCTCCCCCTCCCGCCCACGCCCCCCCCTCCTCACACACATTCCTAAAGCGCCGCCAAATCAATCTTGGATAGAGGGATGTGTGTTGTTTAATGGCGCAAAGGCCAGGTATGGCCAAAGAGCGCCATGACTGATAATGCTGTGTTAAGCGCTGATTGGCGAGTTACGATGATGGGGCGTAACATGGCTGTAAAGTAGCCTAAAATTAATCGCTACCGTTGAAGCGTAAAACATATATAGTACAAAATTATGACAGTGATACGTAGAGTGGTCTGTGGGTATTGTACGAATGACAAGTGATCCTGGGGCTGAAATGCAAAAATATGGAAATAGCACATATGCCTCCTTAAGGCCTTTGAGCCCAAAGGCTGGGAGGCAGGTGCTTTCTTTTAAAGCGCTACCGCAGCAGAAACCTCTGTTAAGAGGCTGTGCTACGATTTTCCTGGGGATATAACATGAAAACTATGTACATCTTTTAAAAATTGAAACAGAGATTGATATTTAAAGGGAGGTTCTATACCTATGATCATTTGAGGATGGAGTGGAATTCGCTGCTGGTGTGGTAATGGAAAATGCTTTTTCCTATTTGCGTCTAGTTCAGTGCATTGCATCAGAATGTGAAGCACGGTAAGTGGCTCACCACATTTATCACACGTGGGTGGATCACCACCAGACAAGAGGTATGCGTGTGTATTGTATGTGTGTCCTATCCTAAGTCTGCAAAGTGTTACTTCCATGCGGCGGTTCTTTGATAATGGCGGCCAGTTGCCAAGATATGGCTTGATAACATGTTTATTTTCTGTTTCTTTATCCCATAACCGCTGCCAGTAAGCCCTGAGCGTTTTCCGTATGGAGGGCTTGAGGTCCATTACAGGGACAGTAGTGGAAGAGTTGGAAGCGTTCGCGTGGACGGATGGGGCTAGCTGGTCAGCCAACACGTTGCTTTCAATCTCTCGGTGCCCTGGCACCCAGCATACCACGATATGCTGCTTGGACGCATAGGTAGTGCATAATATTGAGTAAAGAGATACAATTACAGGGTTTTGATATTTTTTGACAGTTTTCAATGCGTTTACGACGCTCAAAGAGTCTGTGTATATAACTGCCTTTGGGATATTAAATTCTTTACTGTGCTTAATGGCGGCCAATATCGCGTAGGCCTCTGCTGTGAAAATACTTGTGCTAGGGTGCAGAACACCTGAATTCGAAAAAGATGGAGCGACCGCTGCTTAAGGCACGCCAGAATAACACTTCGATGCGTCTGTAAAAAAGTCAGGAGAGGAGTATTTGTGCTGTAATTCGAGGAAGTACATTCGGATATGTGCGACAGGCGCGCGCTTTGTAACACCTACGAAAGATGTATCACAGTGCATAGGTTGCCACTGCCAGGGCGGGGGCCGTATAGCAGGGGGCATAAGGTGGTATCAAGTTTCAAGTTTCAAGTTTTTATTCTTCTTCTAGTACAGACTAGAAACGTCCTCCCGGGCTAAAAGCTGCCGTCAGCAGCTTGACTGGACCCAGGAGGCGTTATACATGACAGCGCGATAACAAAAACCTTTTTGGTACAAAAAACGTAAGCAGAAGTTTACTAAACATAAACTAAACATAAAATAATCCAAGCAGTGGAACTCTTGTTTCTTCAGCTATGCCTCTAACACGCAGTGAAAAAGGTTGTGCCACTGTGGGCCGGTTGCGGAAAAGTTGGGAACTGAAAAAATCGTTTATAGTGGAATACGCGGGGTGTTCACTGTTTGCGTTCACTATCAGAAAATACATGAAAGACAAATACGTTCTCTGCAGATGAAGTGACCACTCATCCGATTCAACGTAAAGGCTTTCTACTGGGCTTTTTCTAAAGGCGCCTGTTGATAGGCGAATTCCTAAGTGGTGGACAGGGTCTATAGACCATCTTCAGAGCAGTTGGAGTAGCCGACTGGTAAACTATGGCTCCATAGTGTAGTCGTGTGCGTATGAGGCTTTTATACAAGTTCATGAGACATTTTCTATCACTGCCCCAGGTTGTGCGTGACAGCACCTTTAAGATATTCATTGTTTTCATGCATTTGTTTTTAAGGTACTTTATGTGCTGTATATAAAGGTTAATTTCGCGTCTGAAATTATGCCTAAAGATTTATGTTCCCTGTTTGCAGGCAGACGCTTACACAATTTCTAGATCAGGGTGCAGGCCTCTTTTTCTAGAGAAAACGACACAGGTGCTTTTTTGTGGGTTCAATCTGAACCCGTTCTCATCAGCCCATTTGGAGACCTCTTTAAGACCAAGCTGGACCTGTCGCTGACAGATTGCGGCAGAACTTGATTGAAATCCTATCTGCACGTCGTCAACGTATGTTGAATAGAAGATGTTACGTGGTATGTGTAGACGAAGAGAATTCATTTTTACTATTAAGAGAGTGCAGCTGAGCACCCCGCCCTGCGGCATTCCAGTTTCCTGTACAAATTTCCGTGACAGAACATTGCCCACTCGAACGCGGAATGTGCGATTAGACAGATAACTTTCTATAACATTGAACATATTACCACATATACCTAAGTGTGAGAGGTCTCTCAATATCCCGAACCGCCACGTAGTATCATAGGCTTTCTCCATATCAAGGAATACTGATAAGAAAATCTGCTCATGGACAAAAGCTTCACGGATACGTGCCTCGATACGTATGGGATGGTCACTGGTGGATCGACCCTCCCGAAACCCGCACTGGTATGGGTCGAGCAATTTGTTTGACTCGAGGAAGTGTAGTAGGCGACAGTTAAGCATTTTTTCGAATACTTTGCAGAGACAACTTGTTAGTGCTATAGGTCTGTAACTTGTTGCAGAGGAAGGATCCTTTCCGTGCTTCAGAATTAAAATTATTATAGCCTCCTTCCAAGCAGAGGGGATCTCGCCGGAAAACCATATAACGTTGTAAAGGGAAAGGAGGGTTTTCTTTGTTTCGGATGGTAGTTGTTTTATTATCTCATATATTACGCGGTCTGAACCTGGGGCGGATGTATTACAACAGTTCAGAGCTGCTTGCAGTTCTGTTACGCAGAATGGTTCGTTGTACGTCGCACTTTTTGCACATTTTCTTTCTAACTTTTGCTTCTCTATTCGTGTTTTGTAATTTAGGAATGTTTCGGAGTAGTGTGAGGAGCTGGATATGTGTTCAAAGTGTGTACCAAGAAAGTTGGCTTGATCTTCCAGGCATTCTCCGTGGCTATTTACTAAAGGCAGGGAATATGTTTGTTGCCCATTGACTTTTCTCACTCTATTCCATACTTTCCTCTCGCCTGTGTACGAGTTGATGCTTGATATATACTTCGCCCAACTCTCCCGTCTTGCTTGCAGGCGCGTTCTCCTCGCCTGGGATTTGACATGTTTAAAGTTTTCCAGGTTTTCTGCTGTTGGAGAATCGCGAAGCATCGCCCACGCTTTGTTCTGGTTCCTCCGTGCTTGCCTACATGCATCGTTCCACCAGCGAACACACCGTTTGGAACCCATGCCGCTCGCTTGAGTAATACATTTACATGCGGCATCAAGTATAAAAGCTGTAAAATATGCAACAGCGTCATCTATGGTTATACCGGACATCTCAGACCAGGTCATGTGTGTAAGAGTTCGGTATTGTTCCCAATCGGCTGAGCCAACCTTCCACCGAGGGACCTGCGGGGGAAGTTGATCTTGTTTCGGCGGAGTTAGGATTATTGGGAAGTGGTCACTCCCATACGGGTTGTTAAGCCCATTCCATTTAAAATACGGTAAAAGCGTCGGCGATAAAATGCTAAGATCTATGGCAGAGTATGACTTGTTGGCCAGGTTAAAATATGTGGGCTCCTTCGTGTTCAAGAGACATGTTCCAGAGGAAAAAAGCACCTGTTCAATGACGCGACCTCGCGCATCACAGCGTGAATCACCCCACAAACTACTGTGTGCATTAAAATCACCGAGAATCATATAGGGCTCTGGGAGCTCATCTATTAATGATTCTAAGTCGCGTCTGTGAAGCTGATAATGTGGTGGTATGTACAAAGAGCAGATGGTAATGAGTTTATTTAAAAGTATGGCTCGAACAGCCACGGCCTCAAGGGCCGTTTGGAGCTTCAGATGCTGACACGCTACACTTCTTTCTATCAGCAATGATGGCTACACCGCCAGATGATGCGACAGCATCCTCGCGGTCTTTCCGGAAAGTCATGTATTGTCGGAGGAAGTTGGTGTGCTTGGAAGTTAGATGGGTTTCTTGCACACACAGCACTTTAGGTTTCAACTTACAGAGAATTTCTTGGACGTCATCTAGGTTTCTTAATAGTCCTCTAACATTCCACTGTATGATATTGTCCATGTTGAAAATAAACAAATTGTGCTGTGTGTCTCAAGAGGGAGGAGAATGACATTACTTTACAGAGCCTTTGTTAGGCCCTGTAATTTGTCTTTTTTTTTTGCAGCGGTCAAGAGAAACTCGCCGCTCCTTCGACGCTACCTGCGCCGTTTGGCTTGGACTGGTGTCCATAGCCTCTTGCGAGGCACTGGACACCCGCTCCAGAGAGCGAAGACTTCATCTCAAGCGACGAAGTCTTCGTCCCCACCGGGCCGGAGGTCGACAGGACCCCTGTGGCCTCTGCGGTGCCCTGGCTGCTGCCGGAGCTTGAAGAGGCCACTGGTGTGGACACTTTGGGAGATGGCAGGGCAGCGTTGGCTGCTCCCACCGTAGGGGCGGGGGGCGTTAGCCTCGACACGCTAGGCGTGGTCCTGGCTGCCACCAAAAGCCGTTGTGGTGCCGCCCCCTGTTGCACCACTTCAGCGAAAGATGTTTTCAGTGAAAATAACGAGGAGACCCTTTGTCGTGCTTCACGGAATGTTATGTTCTTAAATTTTACAGTAATTATTTCCTTTTCTTTCTTCCAGGCTGGACAAGCTCTGGAGTATGCAGGGCGACTGCCGTCGCAGTTCGCACAATGTACCTAATCATTATTGCAGTCGTCAGCAGAGTGACCGACTGTGCCGCACTTTGAGCACATACGCTGCCCTCAGCAGCTCTGGGATGCGTGAACAAATCTCTGACGTTTGAAGCAACGTCGCGGTTTCGGAATGTAGGGTCGAACATGAAGTTTTACATAGCCGGTTTCAAGAGCCTCGGGTAAAGTAGTTAAACTGAAAGTGAGTATTCAATGCTTTGTTGGGATTTCATTGTCATTCCGTCTGATTTTGATGCGCTGCACATAGATTACGCCTTGGTCCTTCCATCCTTCCAGGAGTTCTTCATTCAATGCTATTAAGCTTTCATTTGATACTACGTCTTTGTGTTCATAGTTCGATGAGCGCTGACAGAAACAGGGATGCTACCAAAGGCTACGAGGTGTGCGAGTCTGTTGTACTGTTCCTTGTCTTTTAGTTCTAGGAGCAAATCCCCACTTGCCATCTTTGTTACTTTGTAACCAGTTCCAATGGTCTCTTTTAGGCACTTGGCTGCAAGAAATGGTGAAATTGCTCTAGCTTTTGTAGATAATTCTTCACAGCGAAGGACGTGGAATTACGGGAAAGTTTCTTTGTTTTTGGGAATGAATAGCGAGGTTGCGTCGGTGCGTACCCTTTTCGAAGCACGATCGGCTCAAAACGGGTTTGAGGATCCCATAGAAAACACCTGTCAGGGCAGCGCCGTACATTGCGAGGAGGCGGTCTTCAGTGTTTGCCGCAAGATGGCTCTGCGTGTGCGCCAAGCGCAGAAGAAATGTAGCGGAAACGTACTTCGCTACTCGTTTAGCTGCGACTTCTGTAATTTACATGCTCATAATTACCGATATACACCGCAGTATAGCTTTCTACGGCACGTTTCTAAGGCAACACCGCATTCACTAGAGGCGCTTTTGTCCCGCTTTGAACCAAGTATATGGCGAACTCGGACTGCTGTACACAATGCGGATATTGACGCTAGACCAGTTCGCGAATATTTTTGCGAATCGGTGTCCCATTTTGTCGAAGTGCAGAAGGTGCAGTCGTATGTACCAGAGTGAGTTCCAAGATTAGAAATGTTGTTGCAGTTGCCGAAATACTGATGTCTTGTAGTCAGCAAACAGCTGACGGTTCTCGGTACTATGATCCTGTTAATCTGTTCTTCTGATCTCGTAAACTCTGTGAAAAGCGAGGCAATAACGAAAAAAATAAACTCATGGCTATGTGGTAGCGTCTCCGTCTCACACTCAGGCGACCCTGGTTCGATTCCCACCCAGCCCGTTTTGCAAGTTTTTTTATTTATAAATTGCCTTCCGGGATTTTTCGCTGACGGCATACGCCGCCGACGCTGACGACACCGGCTTTTCTGCGACACGAGCTCCTTAACGCTGTCGCGTGAAAGGTGATTTGTTCAGCAACGGCGTATGCCACCCACCACGGAGCCCAAAAAGGGGACGTAGCAGAACATGTAAACAAGTCTGCACAGCGACAGCAGTATGTCGTTGCTTTAACCCAATATGGTATACCCAAGGTAGGACAGCCACACCAGGTTAACCCTTGCCGCCAGGAAAAGTCGAAATGAATGGAAAAGATGAGTAGACAGGAACGATTGAAAGAGAAAGACGAAGATGAGGGTAGAGAGAGACAGCGTGCGTTTGATTTGGGTGCCTGGCCATAAAGGACTAATCATTAATGAAATTGCAGACTCTCTAGCCAAGGCATCGATAAGTGGCCCGATTCTTCCTTGCTGCCCTTTGACTGCTTATGTTACTGCAGCTAGATTTCGCAGGAGTATCATTATACAGTCAGTATCAGGCTCCGCAATTACTAACTCTGCGGATTACGGACATCTCCTGCACCCTTGGAACAGAGATTTTTGCCGAACACGGAAAATTGAAGTGTCTATCACGAAGCTGCGCTGCCGTATACCTGCATTGAACTTCTACCTCCACAGGTCTGGTCTGGTCCCCTCACCATTATGCTCATTCTGTGGCGAAGCGGAGACAATCGACCATTTCTTGTTGTCTTGCAGACGTTTTTCTATTATAAGAAAACGACTACTCGAAATCCCGCTTCGCTCTATTGGTCTAACTTTATCAGTGCCTGTGATCCTGTCTTTTGGAGCCTCCATTGTTGGGTTCAGCAACAGAAATGTTTGCTTGGCGATCCAAAATTACCTCATTGAAACCAATCGATTTCCATGTTAGATTGATCGTTCTCCCTCCCAACCATAGCTTTTTTTTATTTCTTATCTTTTATTGATTATTATTGTTATTATTATTATTACCTTATACCCGGTTTTCATCTGGTTATTTCCTTTTTCTCCAAACACAAAACGTTTACTTTTAAACTCACACGCCCAAATTGTTAACTCCCTTGTTATCATTATTATTTTTAGGCACCTAATTAAACCGCCCGATTCTTGGCCAATCCCCCACTGTGGGTATGTGCCACGGCCACTAAGGACAACAACAACAACAACAACAACGACAGGAAATGCGACTGCCGGTTTCCTCCAGGTGGGTCAGTCTGGAGGTGCCGTCTATGTGAAGCAGAGGCCAAATGGGTGTGTTGCCTCCGCCAGGGGGCCCTAAAGGCCCAAATATCCAGCATCGGCTCAACCCCCAGGATCCCTCTTTCCCCAGACACGGCTAAGCCACGCACGACTATATGCGGGAGGGTCCAACCCTCGCGTGCTCGGGTACGTGGTGTCGCAACACACCAAACGCCTGCTTACGCAGACGCCCCTGCGGGGCCAAATCAATCTTGAGCCTTGATGGCGGTCAACATTTTGCTGCCTTTTTCACTCCCCTTGGATGGCCGTAGTTAGCGGCATCTCCTGGGGTGTGCAGGTGAATTTTCTCATTGATTCGGTGCCCGCGCGATTAACTCGAGATGCGTTCAGTTAGCATCTGTTCCACTGTCACGCGCATCGCTGTTGCTTCTTTAGTTCAACCTTGTTTATTTAGACTGATCTAGGGACCAGGGAAGGGATTCAGTTCGTGGTCAGCTGGTCCGTGTGCACATGGAACGAGTTGCAGCCACAGAAAATGCCAATTACGTTTAACTTTTCTTTTTGTTTCATTATTTCCTCGAGTGACGGCTCGCCGCGACGCTGACAGATCCTCGGAACCGTATAACCGTGATATGGGTTAGATAAGGTGGAAAATAAAATAATGCGAGACGGCGTCCATCATCAAACCCTGAAATAACCCTTAAACTCATAGGCAATATGACTGTCACCCGTTAACTCATCTGGTTTTTCCCTAACTGTACAGCTCTTTCCCTGCAAATTGCCCCCTGGAAACAAGAGTCACAATGATTTGAGAAATTAAGCGATCTACTAAGGGAGAGGCCCAAGGCAACAGCCAAACAGGAAGGAAAAGCGAAAATTAACAAATTTAACCGTTGTTTATGAAAATATTTGTGGATCAACATCTTTTTATTTAAAAAGTAGAGAAAACGCTGCCGGAAGTGGAGTACAATTCGCAGTGTTCTTCCTGCGCTTCTTTCATGCGCGAGTCCATTTGATGTGGTTCCTTGCTTGTTTTCCAAGTAAAGGAGAGGTGTATCTCACAGGCATACCTATGAGATAAATCCTCTTTCATTTCTCTTTTGCGGGTTTACGCGTCTTTATGGTGATCAGTGGGCATTATACAAATTTGTACTAGTAAAGGAACCTACCTCCCCCCCCCCCTCATTTGCATAGAAAAGTTAACTTGGGTTGGGCCCTCCCCGAAAAAAAAATCCTGCGTACGTGCCTGCTCGTAGTAGTGGCACTATGATTTGTCCTCGGTCACAATTGCAGATAAGAAGTCGTCACCCTCATTGTGATACCGGAGCAGATGAGTCAAGGCAGCGCCGAACCTCTCCGCCTTCTTGCGGTGGTTCGAAATCTTGGGCATCCATTGCGCACACAAGAGCTGATAACCGAGATGTTCATGAATTATGGTGTCAACCGAACCGTGACTGATGTTCACACGCTCTGCCGGCTCATCGATGCTTGCACTCCGTTGTTGCCTAATCAGCCCATCAACCTTTTTAATTGTATTGGCGGGGATTGCACGTTGGCTTTGACCCATTCTTGGATCGTCTTTGCAACTTTCACGTCCTTCTTTGAACCGTTTGTTCCAACGCTTCACAGCGGCCAATAAAATGCAATGTTCAACGTACACGGCAGCCATACGGCAACTAATTTCTTTTTGGGAAACACCTTCAGCTCTAAAAACCTCACGACACCACGGTGTTCAACTTTTGGAGCATCCATTATGACACGCAACCGTGTTCAACTCAGTGTACAGGAGCATTATAGAACATTTATCCTCACACCTGCGTGTCACTTTGGTAAATGAGAGATGTCTGTGTGCTACGCGCATGTCTCGCATGTAATGAACAGAACCATTATTGCGCGGGGTTGGTTGGCTCATTTTCATTTGACTCGCCCTCGTACATTAGAAATACGAAGATACAATGGAACATACAAATGCGAAGATACAGCTTAATGAAGGGCAAAAAAAATGTCACTGGAAACAAAGTACACTGCAGGTATACACAAAACCTCACCATAAGATTTTTAAATATGCGTGTAAGTCTCAAATTAATCTACGCATGCGGCGAGTACGCAAATAGGTAGAGTATATCGATAGTTGGCACGAGTCTAGAGCGTGGCTGCAGAGTTAGTGGCACGGTAAAAACAGGGAAGGCGGAGGGCGGAGGAGGCTGCCTTAGCACTGGCAATAGCCTCCACGGAGGCTACCATCGTAGTATCTGACTACAAGACAGCCGTCAAGAACTTTGAAAATGCAGAATCTCGCCGGAAGCACTGAGAATTTTAAACAACTTTCATCCTATATGGGCGCCCGCACACTCCTCCGTTGCCCGGAACGACGGAACGAAATAGCGCACAACCTGGCTCGAGAACTGACGGGCCGAGCAGGTGACACGCCACAAATACTGGGAACGGAGAGAGACCGGATGACCAGCTTTAACAAGACCACCAAACACTATAAATTGGGAAAGGGTCATTTCCCCCCGGCACACTCCTCGCTGAGTAGACGGCAAGCGACGACATGGCGCCTCTTACAAACAGATACATATCCGAACCCGGTGGCCTACCACTGCTAGTGCCCGGACCTTTACACGGGTAGATGTAGATTGTGTCAAGAAAGGGCGGACCTAACACACATGATTGGGGCTTGTCCTCGGACACCCACACAGAATAAAATAAACAAGACCAGAGAGCAGTGAGAGACCGCGTTGCTCAGCTATGCACCGGAAGACCAACTCAAGGCAATCCAGCCGGCCGAAAATGCCGCCAGGGCCCAAGCGCTCAAGGCCGTCGTCTAGGTAGCGAGGCGTAGGTCTCAAATATGCTGCGCACAAATAAAGTTTATTCCTCCTATAAGAAAAAGCCCCTGTATATAATGCGTCAAACAAGGCAAATAAACATGCTGCGCAATCACAGATTCACAGGTAGCGAGAACAAGAAAATTGAAGAGGCTCATTGTGTCCTCTCGAATATATATGTCAAAGTAGAAAAATAAAGAAGAACGTAGTTATCTTTGTTGGCTTTAGTGTCTTGACATGGATGCTTTGGCGAGGGTGAAAAAAATGATATTATTTTCTGTGACATGACGACACAAATGAACCACCACAACGCATCGTCTAGGACCTCGCTGCTTGTGCTTTGTGCTTTGTCAACTTGTCTGATAATATGTTGATTTGGCTTGTCTCGTTGTATGGTCCGATGTACGACTTTAGAAAAGTTAATGCACCTTTGGCGTCAAATGTTTAAAACAACATTAATCCCACAAAGTTCCTGAATTGAAAATCTAAACCACGACTTTGCAAATGTCCCTGCACCTTTCGCATCAGAAGCTTATGAGAAGTTCATACCAATAAAAATTCGGAATTGAAACCCATGCGCTCCGTAGATTCCGCGGCCTCCGCGAGATGCCGCAACGAGCCCGCTCACCATCAAAACGCCCTTGAAACTTTGTGCTCGGATGGGGTTCCTGCGTTATGTGACTCCAGATGAATGGGTATTGCCACAAAATCCAGCCCGAGTTCGTAAAGTTCGCACCGAAATTTCATTTCGAGCGTGTAAAGGACATTCTAGACAAAATACAGAATGATTTCCGGCGCCAGGGTTTGTTTTGGTCGGCGGTGCCTGGCAGGAAGAAAAAATTCGGGGTGGGGGGGTCTGAAGCCCCATAACACCCCCCCTCCCCCTGGCTATGCCCTGATCCAGTGGTGCCTATGATTTGCTCCTTGAGTTGTATAATGGCGTCTTGAGTAGACATCCCTCTTCTGAAGTCAATCGTGTTGCTGCGGTATATGCCGTTGGACTCCAGGTAGCCGTTAACTCTGCCCAGGCAGGCTTGCTCCATCACTTTACCTACGCAGTAAGTGAGGGAGATGGGCCGCATGTTCTGCATTTCTAGGGATTTACCCCTCTTGGGGATGAGGATCACGTCGGGCCTCTTCCATTTGTTGGGTATC
Source organism: Dermacentor albipictus (assembly GCF_038994185.2). Classification (NCBI taxonomy): domain Eukaryota; kingdom Metazoa; phylum Arthropoda; class Arachnida; order Ixodida; family Ixodidae; genus Dermacentor; species Dermacentor albipictus. The sequence continues at coordinate 109,259,541 of NC_091821.1, forward strand.
CCTCCGTTCCGCCAGCACTCGTTGATATAGTCTGTCAAGCGGCTCGTTGTCTGATCGTCCAGGTTCCAGAGCATCTTGTTGGTCACTTTGTCGGGGCATGGAGCCGACTTGGTCTTGATGGTCTGCAAGACCGCCTTGATTTCTTGGGAGAAGTCTCTGTCGAGGTCCTCGTTTGGATAGCCCGAGTAGTTCTGGTGTTCTACGGCTGGAGGCATAGGCGGAAAGGCGGATATATATATATATATATATGTGTATATATATATATATATATATATATATATATATATATATATATATATATATATACATACATACATACATATATATACACATATACATACACACACATACATACACACATACATACACATACATACACATATACATACATACACATACATTGAAGAAGTAAAACCAAGGACACCGACCAGCATAGAAGTGCTAAAAAATGAAAAAATCTAAAAGACGTTTCGGCTTCGCTACGGAAGCCTTGTTCACAATGCTGATTAAAGATTGGCCATACGCCCGGCGAAGGTAGATGAAATCGAGGGTTCGACGGAAGCCCGTCTGGTCGGGATGAAGCCGAAACGTCTTTTAGATTTTTTCATTTTTTAGCACTTCTATGCTGGTCGGTGTCCTTGGTTTTACTTCTTCAATGCTTCATCCCGACCAGACGGGCTTCCGTCGAACCCTCGATTTCATACACATACATACACACATACACACATACATACATACACATATACATACATACACACATACATACATACACACATACACATATACATACATACATACATACACACATACACATACACATACATACATACATACACACATACATACACATACACATACATACACACACACATACACACACACATACACACACACATACACACACACACATACACACATACACACACATACATACACACATACACACACATACATACATACATACACACACATACACATACACACACATACATACACATACACACACACATACACACACACATACATACACACATACACATACACACACATACACACACACATACACACATACACACACACATACATATACACACACATACATACATACACACACACATACATACACACACACATACATACATACATACATACATACATACATACATACATACATACATACATACATACATACATACATACATACATACATACATACATACATACATATGCACTTGAAGAAACTTCGTGTGCCCTCCAAGAATTGTTCACCGAAGAGACGGCCTTATATGACAATTTACAAGGCTTCATAGCAGGAGGCAGTTCCATTTCGCAGCCTGAGTCCTCTCGCACCACCAAGAATCTGGCGTCTCTCGGTGGTGTAATCTTCCTTCGCGTAATTCTCGTATACTACGCTGTCACTAATACTGCTTCGCCTTTCCAGCGAAACTGCAGCATCTCTCTCTCTCTCTCTCTTTGTCTTTTTCTTTGTTGATTCTGAGTGAACCTGGCTTGGCCTCATTTCAGTTAATGAGTGAATTATACAGGGTGCCCGCACTGTCACGCACCAAGACTTTAAAAAGAGCAGTTGCGTTACTCGAAGAAAAGCTAGTGCGGCCAGTACGGCGGAGTAGCCACGAGTAATTCTTTCGTTATATGATATTTAATTCGGTAATTGCAAGTAGTTATCTAACTCGAGAAGTACTGCAGTATTTATTAAAGTGTCAATGAAGCATTTGTAGGTACCCACAAATGATATCTTACTGAGGTGTTTTCAGTGGTGACGTACTAATTGCGTACAATTTTTTCCGACTGGCAAAGAAATATTCTTAAGTATGAAAAATACAACGTGACTGCGCTCCCACTCGCATCATAAAGCAGCGCCCTCAAATATGCTGATTAAAAGCAACTGTATTGCCTGCCGCAAACCCGAAGAGACAGCGCATCACCTTGATAATGTCCCAGAAGGAGCGCGAACAGCTGGTTTCGCGGCTTCCCAGCTATTACAAAGTAAATATACCTGGTAGTGAAGCTTCCATAGAAGCCCATACGTTCAAAACATGACGGTTCATTGGTGGATGGATGGATGGATGGAGGGATGTTATGAACGTCCCCTTTGGAACGGGGCGGTGGGTTGCGCCATCAAGTTCTTGCTATTATACTGCCTAATGTCCTACCTAGGTTAAACAATAAAAAAAGCAAAAAAAAACTATGAACTTCCACAACCAAATTTTCTGATCCCCTATTGCGAACTGTGCTTTTGTACGTCTCCGTTTTTTGTCGTTTCCCTACTTTTCTTCTACCAAATTGCTTGGCGCTCTTTGGCCATGACTGGCCCTTGCGCCACAAAACCCAACTTCTAATCGCCTCTTACTCATCGCTATTGTCCACATGTTTACTTTCCCCCTGCTCTCACTGGGCCCAAGGGCTTCAAGGAGGCCAGTGGTGCCTAAATAGACCGCTGGGTAGACGTCTTCACATTCTAATAAAACAAGCTCCATCGTTTCTTTGTTGTTGTTGTGGTCCCGTGTGGCCGTGGCACAGCGTTTCCCTAGCTTTACCGCAGCAAGCACATGCTTCTACTTCCTTTTATGCGAAGCATATTACGAGAGCTCAACCCAGCTCCTCAGGCGCGGTGGTGTCGCCTTGAATACCACGTGACATCGTGACGTCACGACAGAGGAGAAGTGGCTTTGGCTCAACTCTTGCAAGATGGGCTGGGTGGGAATCGAACCAAGGTCTCCGGAGTGTGAAACGGAGACGCTACCACTGAGCCACGAGTACGATGCTTCAAAACGGTACAAAAGCGCCTCTAGTGAATGCGGTGTTGCCTTAGAAACGAGCTGTTTCTAAGGCTCAGGCATGCGTCGCTCGCTCAGGCGCACATTTCGTTGCCGCGCCGAACGCTGCGTTGCTCGACGCTCACCGCGTCCAATGCGGGGCGTCCAAGGCGAAGCAGAGTAACGCATGAGTTGTTTCTTCGTCTAGCCGAACCAAATATAGCCAAGCAACAGCAGTTCACCAAGCTAAACAGTGGTTCAACAACTAAAATAAAGGCTAGTATGCTTCGCATCCTGGGCTTAACCTTACCTAAGCCACAGCCATTTTTTATATCTCGCTTTATAAGTGCGTGTTCTAAGGCATCCCGATCTCGCTTCGAAAAGTAATGAGCTTACCTTTGAGTTATCATAAATTGTTTCTTTCCTGATTTCGTTTTTTCCTGTTAAGTAGTTACTCATGGCAGGTTTCTTTTCCATTGTCGCCACCCATGAGATTATTTCAGCTTCTCTGACTTTCCGCTTGACGTTCTTTGTTGCTGTGTTGCTCATCCTACAGGCCACGTACTTGCTGGCAAGCTTCCTAGTTCTTTTCCTCCACTGTGAATCAATGTTTCTTTTTTTTTGTACAAATACCTCAACACTCTCCCAGCCCATTTACTTTCTTCCATATTCCTCAGTCGTTCTTCATAATCAATTTTACGGTGAGCTCACTTCAAACTTTGTCCAGTCCATATCACACTGTACAGCATCATTTGTAGTCTTCCCGTGAGTGCCCAATTTGAGGCGTCCCGCGGACCTTTGGTTGCCATCGAGTCCTGATTGTACCCCTAATTTCAGGCAAGCAACCGCATTTCCAAATGCGAGTACAGGAACCATTGCACCTTTCCACATAGCCCGGAGCACCTCGTACCTATTGTATCCCCATAGTGCTCTGTGCTTCATTATGGCTGCATTTCTCTTCCCCTTTACTGATATTGTTTTTTATTGTGTTTCCATATATCTATTGCCTTCGTTTATCCATATACCAAGATATTTATATGCTTTTACCCGAGGTATTTCCTGGCCCTGTATTTGCCACTGTCTGTTCACTGTTTTCATCGAATACCATAACACCTGATTTTCTAACAATAAATTTAATACCTAAGTTGTCACCTTCCTGTACACAGATATTAGCCAGACGTTGCAAATCACTCTGCTTGTTAGCTAGCAACACAATGTCTTCCGCATAAAATAAACCTGGTAGCTGCTGCTCTACTACTGTACACACCTGTTTGTATGAGAGATTAAACCCGATATTGCTTCCTTCTAGCGCGCTCTCCATCCTCCTCATGTAGATCTTAAGCACCAGTGGGGATAAAGGGCACCACTGCCTCAGTCCCTTGTTGATATGAACTTTCTCTTCGCTACTCGCCCCTTCCTATTCAACGCAAACTGTATTTTTTAGGTAAATCTCCCTTAAAAGCTGTAGACAATCGTCGCCTACGCCTTCCCCTTTCAGAATACCATACAAAATGTTGCGGTCTACGTTGGCATACGCTCCTGCATAGGCGGAAAGTTTTCATTTGTCCGGGAGATGGCGAGGGGGGGCGGGGGCGGGCTGGCCCCCCGACCATCTTTCCAAACCCCATGCATATTATATATATATATATATATATATATATATATATATATATATATATATATATATATATATATATATATATATATATATATATATATATATATATATATATATATATATATCTTGAGCCAAGAATTTAAAAATGAAAGGCGCGTTAGAAGCGAATTGAGCCGAACGCATACTATTCGCAACAGCCTATATTAACTCAGATAATTCTTCCCCCAAAACTCACTAATTAATTGAGTTTAATTACCCAACTTCTTAAATATTGGCTGGGGACCCTAAGTATGATACGCAGATTTGTAGAGCACCTTCAGAAACCACCGATCGAGTTGTTTCCATTACAATACGTCTCACGTAGTCCTTTTTTCAGGGTTGTAAAGAAAGCCCGCGACATATGAAAAAAGCCACGTGATGGAGCGTTTGCGCAGTGGCATTGTGCTGCACTCAAGCGTGCGTTCGGTGAACAAGGTCGACTGCATCGTGACTGGCGACGAGGAGGCGGCAGGGCGTTCTATAAGTCATCGGCAGCGCTCGGCCAGCAGCCTGGATTTTTGGAGGCATCCGACGGGAGCCGACTTTGTTCACCGAACGCACACTTGTGAGCGGCCCGATACCACTGCGTAAGCGCTCCGTCCCATGGCTTTTTTCATATTTCGCGGGCTTTCTTTGCAACCCGGAAAGAAGGAATACGTGAGACGTATCGTAAAGGAAACAACTCGATCGGTGGTGTCTGAAGGTGCTTTACAAATCTGCGTATCATACTTGGGGTCCTCACCCAATAATTAAGTTGTTGGGTAATTAAACTTAATTAGAGAATTATGCGGGAAAAAAGATTGAGTTACAATAAGATATTGCGAATAGTATGCGTTCGATTCAATTCACTTCCGACGCGCCTTTCATTGTTAAGTTCTTGGCTCAAGTTATGTGGGACACCGTGTATATACGAGAACAGTTTATTGAAGTGACGGCCTTATATCAACCTTTACAAGACCTCATAGCAGGAGACAGTTCAATTTCACAGCCTGAGTCCTCACCCACCACCAAGAATCTGGCGTCTCTCTGTGGTGTAATCTTCCTTCGTGTAATTGTCGTATACTTCGCTATCACTAATATTGCTTCACTTTTCCGGCGAAACTATGCCTCTCTCTGCCTTTTCTTCTTTTTTTTTACTTTTTCTGTGAGTTCGAGTATAAGCGCTCCTGCGCATGGCTGCTGTTGATTCTGATTTCGAGTGAATCCGGCTTGGCCTCATTTCGGTTACTGAGTGAATTATACGGGGTGCCCCAACTATCATGCACCATGACTAAAAAAAAAGCAGTTGCGTTACTCGAAGAAAATTTAGTGCATATTGTTTCCAGTACAGTGGAGTAGCCGCCAGTTATTCTTTCGTTCCTGAAATTAAATTCGACAAATCGAGAAGTATACTGTCCTAATTATCAAATTGCCAATGAGGCATTTGTAGGCACCCCTAGGCACCCTCAAATGACATCTAATTGCTGTGTTATCAGCGACGTACTAATTGCGTGGGGATTTTAGAGACTGGCAAACAAACTTCATGAAATATGATAAATACCACATGACTGTGCTCCCACTCGCATCCATAAAGCAGCGCCCTCAAGTAAACTGGTTGAAAGCAACTGCATTGCCTGTCGCAAACACGAAGAGACAGCGCATCACCTTGATACTTGTACGGAAGGAACACCAACCGCAGGTTTCGCGGCTTCGCAGCTATTCATGGCTATTCCTTCCTCTCATTTGTACGCCACACTTACTATCCATCTCTCAAGGCCGACTGATTCCATTGATAACAAAAGCCCCTAGATAATGCGGCTGAAGCGCCGGATGAACTACGAAAAGCAATGTAATTGGCATAGCATGTTTCAAAATCCCGGCTTTGCTCGCACCGCATCGACAGAGTGCTCGCGCAGCTATTGGGGGCGAGCTCCACCACTGGAAAATCTGGCGCCACCGTCGGCGTGACGCGACATGAGGCATCAGTGGACACAGCGGCCGCGTCTGCTTAGGGCTTGCTCCGTGGCTTAGGGTGCCTCGATGTGCGCGCCCCCCTCCGCCGCGGCGGAGGGGGGCGCGCGCATCGAGGCACCCCACGTCTGCTGCTTCGGAAGCGCCGAAGCGAGCTGAGAACGAAAGCTTAAAGTCCCACCTGTGCCGCGGTTCTGATTAAGTGGTGAGGCTTTACCGCCTTGGGTGTCTGCTTGACAACATTTGAAAGTACTTAATAGCTAGTGGATGCCTTTGGAGGCGTGCAGCGTGGTAGGCTACTGCTCGGTGCCGCAGTGCCGGACGTACGCAACGGTGTGAGCCTTATTCACACATAGCCGCACGGCAAGGAGCTGCGTGAAGCTTGGCTGGCGAAACTTAGAACCGGCAGACAGCCATCGGCTACAACTCGGATATGCAGCAAGCACAGGCGCGAGGAAGATTTCTGCTATGGCGCCGGGACTGCGCGATGTTCGGTAATTAGCAGAAAACGCGCACTGAGACGCTCGCCCGCGCCCGCTGCCCCGCTAATGTCATGACGGTTTGGTCCACGAACTTGTTGATGCTAGATACTGGCAAGTTCACTGGAACGGAACGGGAGCGGTAAGACGCACATAAAAAAAAGGCACGGTATATGATCATATTTGTGTTATGGATTAATGAACTGGATTACGAAAAAGACGCAGAGGGAAATCACACACTGAGAACACCGATAAACATACAGTGCGACGCAACTTGAGAAATAATATTGAAATGTCCAAGAATTTAGAAGACAAAAAACAACAACAAAAAAGATTGAATCGTTACGACGGCACATCACAGTCGCCGTAGCTAGGCGTCGAAGCCTCTATAACGGAATTATTTTGGAACAGTTCTGATAGCGTCCACGCAACAATGGTTGCTATTGTACTGTCAAATGCTCATATGCTGCGGCCTACCAGGTGCGAAAACGCGCTCACAGCGAAAGCGAAACACTGTGCGCGGACATGCATGCAGACGCGCAGTCGGTTGCTGCGAACCCGTGCGATCGCTGCATTGAGGCTTCATTCTGTTATGCTCCATTTGGTTATACAGACAACCCACTATAAGAAAATATTTCACATAGCTTACTCTCAGCGTTTGCCTACCTTTCACGCAAGAAGCCGGTTCGGGAGACTCCATCGCGACGACCGCGCGCGGTGGCGTTCCCTGTACGTATTCGGCAAAGAGATAGCGTCTGTAAACTATTCTATGCTTTCAGTTTGCCCGAGATTATTATATCGACAGTCAAAAACTTCCCTCGTTTTGAGAGTACCTATATAAATGTCCAGGAGGGCTGCCGCTTGGTGTTTTTATTGAGCGCCGTAAGCGAAACCTATGAGGAGCGCGCCGCGTGATCCCTCATACTACGCAAGGGAGGCGCTTCCGAAAGATGGCGACTCCGTAACTCCACGCCGCCAATATTTCGTGCCAGAAACTTGTTTCGGACCAAAGCCAAATTAAAGTGACAGTTTTAGTTTTCATGAGAACGTATACGTGCTGCAATAACAGGTTCATGGCATAAAATAAGAGCGAAATAAACCGACCGGGAGTGGCCCACGTGTTCAGAAAAGGCAAAGCCGATGCGTTCAAGAAGGTAAATAACCACTTTTAAATTAGCAGAATTGGCAGTCGGGACGCCTGCACACACACAAAAAACTGCATCATATTTCAGTGTGCCCTTATTATATAGGAATTCGTAACACCGTTGAACACCAGCTGCTGCCTAGAGGACGTCTTCGAATAGGTCTCCTTCTGCAGATACGCAGTACTGAGTCCGCTTTATACATCTTCAGTGGCTTTCTTGATGACTGACGCTGGAATTCTACGGCAGACATCCGTTATCCTTGTCTTGAACTAATCTGACATCCATCTCGATCATGCAAGCATGACCTTTCGCATAGTCCCAAAGAAAGAAACCGAGTGGAGAGAGGTCAGATGACCTAGCCGGCCAATTTGCAGACCCGTGCCTTCCAATCTATCGCGCATGAAATGTCGCATCCAGCCAGTTTGGTGATCGCTTGCTGCTGTGAGCGGGTGCCACATCTTGCTGATAGCACAGAAGTGGAAGACGTGACAGTGGGACTTCGCTGAAAAACTCATCCACCACTCCCTCAATGATTCCGTCCACATAACGCTGTCACGTCAGGGTGTGATCGAAGATGGGACCGATTTTAGCACCGGCGTAAATTCGGAACCCGACATTGAACGACCACTGGTACTGGTGCGAGTGTGCTTTACCCAATGTGGATTGTTGTCACCCCAGTAGTGTGCATTATGCAAATTTACTCGGCCGTTTCTGCCAAAATTGGCTTCATTTGTGTACATGATGTTGCCCGAAAAGTCTGGTGACGCATCGGCCTATGTGAGGAGCCGATTCAAGAAATCTAGACGATTCTGCAGGTCCCTATCTTCCAAGCATTGGTTGGTGCAGATTAAGGTGGTACGGGTGAAAGGTCGACTGACTTAAAATCCTTGAAACTGAAGACTTGGAAACTGGTACATGGGCGGCCACGTCCCGCACGCTAGCATAAGGGTTTGAGGCCATAAATGCTAGAACATCCGTGCGTAGGCTAGAACTCAAAGATGGAGTCCTCCTCCGCTGTTTCTCGAAGCTGCCAGTTTGTCTCATGTCTTCATAATTTCTGATGATAATCGATGCGTTCGGTCTACCGCCTCCCTTCCATGACATATATATTTGCAGCGTTCCTCTTGTTGCTATTTGCAGCTCACAAGTAAAGGATCACGTTTTCCTTCTGCTCATTAGAGAAAGACACGGCGGCTGGGACGAAACAAAACGTACCTTTAAGCATTTGTATTGACGTAGTCACTTCGCGTTTGACCCGCCGTGGTTGCTCAGTGTCTATGGTGTTGGGCTGCTGAGCACGAGGTCGCGGGATTGAATCCCGGCCATGGCGGCCGCATTTCGATGGAGGCGAAATGCGAAAACACCCGTGTACTTAGATTTAGGTGCACGTAAAGTACCCCAGGTGGTCAAAATTTCCAGAGTCCTCCACTACGGCGTGCCTCATAATCAAAAAGTGGTTTTGGCATATAAAACCCCACAATTTAATTTTAGTTCGCTTTTGTGGTGATAGGTTTTGTGGCAAAAAGAGAAAAAAAATGCCATACGTGCACTTTACGCAAAAGCAACCGCTATCACAGCTTGTTTCCAACTAGCACCAAACGGGACGTGTTACTTAAGCCGGGGCGCGGCAGATAAGGAACTAGCCCGATCACGATGTTTTTTCTTTATTTCCCTAATTTCGTTCTGGCTAACTCAGAGGGAGCTTGTTTCAGGGCGCTGCTTTATGATGCGGGTGGGTACATCCCTCAAAATACCGCAATTATATATGTCCGTTGGCTGTGCCTAGCAATGCCTCATTGACACTTTGATAATGAGTACAGTACGTCTCGAGTTATATAATGAAATACAGTTATAGTTAATTAAATCTCAGTAATGAAAAAAATTACTGGCAGCTACTCTACTGTACCGGAAACAACATGCACCAGGTTTTCTTTGAGTAACGCAATTGCTCTTTTTTAAACTCTGGGTGCATGATAGTTAATTGGGACACCTTATATATATTTATGACCACTGCGTGCAAGTGCCGGTGTTTCCATCCCTAATAAATGTCGTAACTTATTAAAAAAGTTGTTTTTTTTCATGTCTCGTTAGCACTGCTTACTGGAAAGAGATGCTACACCGAGACACACATCATTCACATGCATTTCACACGCCATTGATAAAAGACTCTGCCAAAGGGGTCAGTGAAGATTGCAGGTTTTTTTTTTTTTCAAAGTCGAGAAAGCACGCAAGGCGATTTGAAGCGAGGTGAACATACAGCAACATACTCATTCTCTAGGCATAGGCTATCCATACCTTTAGAAATAATTTTTCATCGGCTACCTCCTTCTCTTTCCAAATTTTATTAAATTTGTCCTGTGTGTATATTTAAATATATTGTATGTGTGCATGCTGTTTACGGTGGACATTTAAAACAATGTTAAACTG